>NC_141030.1:36750000-36880000 GCF_052040795.2 Danio rerio | reverse complement strand
GGCCAGACGAGCTGATTGGACTGCGCTGCGACACCATGTTTCCCATGTTCTGAACAGCTTTCACTGGACGCTGGCCAACTCAGAGGGGGACCCCTCTCTTCTGCTCTCCGCCTCTTTATTTCTCACTCTCTTGTGCTCCCTCTATCCCATTCAGAGCCACGTTATTGAGATGAGAGGGTTGGCGAAACTGCAGACCGGTCTTTGAAATGGAAAGCAAATTTAGGAAAACAAGCATGGACGGATTTCCAAACCATTTTCCTCATCTGCATCTCCTCCTCTTGTCTTTCGTTTGTGTTGGATGGAAAGGGAAGCATTGAGAGGTTTGAGACTCAAGAACCTTTCCAAACCTGTATGACTGATAAAAGAAGATACTTTGAAGAACATTGGGATACTGTACTATGTTGGATCCTATTGACTTTGATTTTCAGGAGAAACATCTTTTCTGCTGCACATTTCTAAAGGCCAGTTTAAACCAAGAATGATAGCTGAAATTAAAAGCTTCAGACTGCAAGCAAACCTGCAACCTTTTTCCCACTAAAGTTTAGTTAAATTAGTCTAGTTGTTAAGCAGTGACATTCTGTTGCATGTGAGAGACAATAGCTATGTTTGCATCCACCTATTTTTATGCGCATTCTCCTATGCGCATAAAAAAACGGTTGATGGAAACGCCATGATGCACATACATTTTGAAAACTTGCATAAAAAACATGCACATAACTGAGTGGGATAAACTTTTTATTCGATAAGAAAAGATGCACACAAACTGCAAAAACATCTGTAAAACATCTGAAATGTTGTTTTGGTCATTCTAAAACACCTTACTGTTTAAGTATTAGTGTTATTAAATTAATGACCTCCAGAATCATAAGCATCTGTGCTCTGCGTCTTACACCTTCAACGCCACCGCGTGTTCACTGGATGTCAGGATTGCTTTCTGAGGCGCAAGTGATTTATTAGATGAAGAAAAGATTGACGCAGCTTCTCCTACAGCAGCAAATTCCGTTTTTACTGTTTGGCGCCAGTTATTCAAGAAGTGACGATTTTGTTCGCTTTGACTCGTTGGATGGAAACGATGCTTCATTCACACACCTTTTATGCGATAATCCAGTTTTGCAATTTTGGATGTAAACATAGCTATTGACAAATGCGGTAACCATTGGCAGAAATGCAAAACTTTTATTATTGAGATTAATATTAATAAAACATATCTTTCATTGCTGCAAAGAATGACGGCTGTATCCCACAGCACATATCTTGCATGTAGCAGTTGTGAGCATTCTCTGTAATAACATTTCCGAATGTAAGTAGGCCTTGAGGTTTCTATGGTAAAATGTGGCAAGTTTTTTTTTTTTTTTTTGCCAGTGTTGACAGGAGTATACGCCAAAAATCTGTGCAAAAAATGAAGAGGAGGGAACTTTAAACATAAAAGATATACAAATTTAAACCAGCAGTTCTTCGGTGGGACTCGAGACTTGATGAAACACTTGTGCCACTGGTCTTAGTCCTCTCGGACTGTGCTTGGTCCCACCCACACTTGTCACCACTACCACACTGACCAATCACAGGTCTTGTTCTCTGCGTCATTGTGACGTGTAGTTTAATTTTTTTGAGTGGTGCAACTATGCGAAGGCTATATGCTGGATCTACCACGTACACTAGATGCAGAAAATTGGCCTTTTTTCTAAGCAGGGATTAAGGATTGGTTCAATTAGTAAAGTCGCTTTTAAAAATTTGATAAATGTGCCTGTGAAATTTTATTTAAAATAAAGACACTTAGGCCTAATGCCAATTCTATTTTTATACCTCTACCCCTTCCCCTTAGCCCTTAAAACCGAGTTTGAAGAGGAGGGGCTTCAAAATTTACCCTTAAAAATTGGGACAAATTTTTAATAATGACAAAAAAATACTAATTTGTGGATCTCCTTATTTCCGGTTGCAACTATGTGCCGTCGTGGTTGGTGTATTATATAAAAAATGTAGTATAAATGTAGTATATTAAAGGAGGAGTAACTGACACAAATGCAATGTGTGCCCTAATCATATTGGCATCTACACATCAATAGTCGGTTAGTTGGTTTTCCAAACCTGGCTTTGAAATTTATCTTCTGTAACTGGAAATGACAAAAGCCATTGACTTGAATTGTTATTTTTTTTTAACAAACGGTCCCTTTAATGTCATAGATCACCCGAAAAAATGTAAACAGGATTCTCTGGTCATCCACATTGTTTCGAATGCCTTCTTTTGTCTTCAAAAAGTTCCTATAGGTCTGAAACCCACTTGAGTTTGAATAAACAATGACAGAATTGTAATTTTTTTGGCGCAAACTCTTTCTTTTTAAAGTACCTTTTGATTCCATAGCAAAAAAAATCCTCATTTCAGCTGTTTTGGTCCCCTCTTTAAAACTCCCAACTCTCAATCTTGGATGGGGTTGCTTGTTTTGTGTTAGTCATGGTGGTAATAACCCTCCATAGGTCACGGAGATTATCAGCCATTCACCGATGCACTCAGATTAATTTAGCTTCGATGGGCTTAATTGTTCTCGTGGCTCAGTCGCTAGGATATAGAGACACAGCCAGGCAGGTGCACATCAGCTTCTCGACCAAAAAAAAAGCGCCATCGAGGTGGTCAGTCATCCCCTCAACATAATCGAAAAAGAGCTGGCTGGGAAGACCCATTTAGAAACGGCTCTGATAGCGTTCTGTTCACGATAAATACTTAAAGCGTTTGGAGAGCTCAGTCTGCAGGCTGCAGCGCATTTCATGCATTATTGAGGTAATGAGGGCTGAGGTGTTCTTCTGTGTCTCGCAGACAAAGATCAAAAAAACTAGAGGCCTTTTCTATCAACGCTTCTAGATCATCCAGTGAATTATGGTATGCTTCGGTAAACATGTATTTAGCCCAATGTGATGAAGGCGGTAATGTGATTTCATGAAAATGTAAAGTGTGATGGCTGTTGTAAAGTCAGTGGTTAATAATAAAAGCAGTAGCCATTCTTGATGCCCAGGTTTACAGAAGGAAATATTGTGTTGAGTATTTGTTTTATATTTGGGTTTATTCATATTTTTTGTTCAACATATATTAATATAAATATTAGATTTTTAAGACAACCAAATATAATCTTAAAATATTATTAACTATAAAGTAGCTATATAGTAACAATAATATATATATATATATATATATATATATATATATATATATATATATATATATATATATATATATATATATATAAATAATGATACTATATAAAACAAATAATACAAAATAATAATTGCAATTCAAGCCAATAATGTCTTTTTTAGCTAAAGATTACATTCAATAGTGCAAGTAAATTGCAATTAAAAAACCAAGCCATTGTTAAATTTGTTAAAATGGGACAATATACAGACATGCAATGTAATAATATTTAACATAAATGTATCAGTTATTTTGAATGTGGATGGAATATTAGTTCACTTTTATTATGAGCTAAAATAAATGGATCAAATTTCTGCCGATTTAATTAGCTTGGAGCTTACAGAGCCCTAAAGTGACATAATTTGATGGATGAAAATTTACATGAAAGGTAATTTTTATATTTATATAAAAATAAAAGTGCTTCCCACTTTTTAATTTTTAACAGTGGTTTTATTTCTTATGACACTGTTATACACTGTTTCTATTCAATGGGTTAAAGAAAAAAAAGACTGTTGAAATACAAAACGACATGCACGATTTCTCTTATTTTTCTGCTTTTCTGCAGCATTTTAGATTTGTATATGAAATAGCCTATATGTAATATAGCCTAGTGACATCATTAAATCTATAAAATAATCAGTAATCAGAAATAAATGACAGAAAAAAACGCATACAATTAATCAAAGCTTTAAAAAGTAAAAGCCAAATTCTGAACATTTTAGGAGATTTAGAAACCCCCGGCCAGCGTCTCTGTGTGTCTGTAGAGCCTGCAGAGAGAGAGTGTCTGTGTCAGTGATGACAGGTCACAGAACAAAACAGGTAAACAAGAGAAGATCTTCCACTGATTAGTAGATCGCAGATGTTTGGTTATATTAGGTGGATACAAAATAACATTAAAGCATGATAATAATAGTAAAAAAAAGTGTCACTAAATATACTTGGGCGGGCTTTAATATATGTGGGCAGCCTGCCTAAGTAAAGTCTATGTGTGGGAAGCACTGTGAGTGTGAATGTGTATGTGTGTGTGTGTGTGTGTGTGTGTGTGTGTGTGTGTGTGTGTGTGTGTGTGTGTGTGTGTGTGTGTGTGTTTGTATATGCATAGATAGCGCAAAAGATAGACAGAACTGTAGATCAAATGATAGAAAAATAAAATGATAGATAGATGGATGGATGGATTGAATCAAATGATAAAACAATAGAAAAATAAAATGATTGAAAGATAGATAGATAGATAGATAGATAGATAGATAGATAGATAGATAGATAGATAGATAGATAGATAGATAGATAGATAGATAGATAGATAGATAGATAGATATAATGAAGGACAGACAATAGATCAAATGATAAATACTATAGAAAAATAAAATTATAGAAAGACAAAATGATAAAACAATTAACTGACAGAACGACAATAGATAGAGCAGTAGTACAGTAGATGGGACAATCAAACTATAGAAAATGATTGATTAAATGATAGAATGATGGAATGATGAAGCAATAGAACGATAAAACAGTATATATATATATAGCTCTATTTTAGACACTTCATTGACCGAAAAGTTGTTTTCTATTCACATTTTCTCTCAAAGGCTTTGTATTCCCCAACAAACTTTGATTTTTTTCTAAAAACATTTGCACTTTCTCCTAAAGTATTTGCCATCTTTTGTAAAAGCATTGATACACTTGTCCTCTAACTCCATATGAAACGTTTTAGGAAGGGAAGAATTTTTTTAAAAGAGAATCAAATATTTTTGAGATGCAAAAATCAAAAAGCTGTAAAATAAACCCATTTTCTTCTTTCACCTTGTTCATTTTGAGGCTCCACACTCAACACCCTTGACATTCGAAACGTGTAATCTATCATGAATCCACATGCTCCAGCATTTTGTACGGTTTTGCTAATGTTCAATCTCCTGATTTCACATCTGTTCTATCAATAAAAGCGGCAAAATCCCCTAAAATAGTGTTCACCAATTTGTCCTCGTCATAGATTTCTTTTTATTTTTCTTGCCGTGTCTGTTTTCGTTGGTCTGTGTACTTTGGTTCCCCAAGCAGTCTCCCATTATGTCGATATTGCATATTCCTTTGACTGTGTTTTGTATTTAGACATGGCACGTAAGCATATTCCGAGTCCAGTTCAGCTCAGCAGATGTGCAGTGGAAGGAAATTCACAATCAAAATAATGTTCTGGATAATATGGCAGTGGGGATGGAGCGCGAGTGTGTGTGTGTGTGTGGGGGGCGTGTTGGCGACTCGCTGAACTAAAGTTAGAAACTCTCCCTCTCTGTTTCTTTCTTTTTTTTTTTTTTTTGCTGAGTCAGTCTTTGAGTTTAGCTTTTCCACTTCGGGCTTGGGAACGTTTCTGCTGACGCATTCTTAATCCCTTCCTTTACTACACTTTTGTGAGCAGTTATGTGTCAGTTCTTGTGGTCGCTAATGCTACATCACCATAATTGTACGAAAATAAACGTACCGAGCAAGCTTTTTGGATACAAATTCTCCTTCCCAGGTATATAGACATTTGAATATGTTTACCTTTTTTGGGCCTTATCTAATGCTGCTCGAGACCCGCTGTTTGTGTTGATGCATGAAGGTTGGACTTGTGTAGTGTTTCAGATGAGGGTTGATTGACTGAGGCGTGCTGAAGGTCAGTCGTATTTCTGCACCTTCTCTAAGGTCACAGCCGGCGATGGCAGATTGCCAGTACACACACACACTAGTGCCAACACAATAGCAGCCAGATTACCGTTTACCTCACACGCTGCCTTACATCTTTGTTGGCCTACTGTGTACAATACTACTACTACTACTACTTAATGATTACTACTACTACTACTACTAAGCGATTTCTACTAATGCTACTACTAATACAACTTAGTGATTACTACACCGTAAAAAATGCTAGGTTCAACACAATACATTTGTGCTGAGACCAGCTGCCAGAATTAAGTTAACTGGTTTAATTAAATTTTTTGGGATAATTTAAGTGGGTTGAACATAAAACAATTAAGTTGTCACAATAAATACTCAATAATTTTTAAAAATTATAAAACAAACTTAATTTTTGTTGGGTGTACTACTTAGCACTACTACACTACTACTACTTAGGTATTACTACTTCTTGGTAGTGTTACCACTACTTAGCACTAGTACTTAGAAATGACTACTTAGCACTACTAGTACTTAGCGAGCACTGCTGCACTAGTACTACATGGCGATTACTACTACTTAGCACTACTACTACTACTCAGTGATTACCTCTACTTAGCACTGCTATTACTTAGATATTACTACTACTACTACTAGTACTTAGCGAGCACTGCTACACTAGTACTACTTGGCGATTACTATTACTTAGCATCACTACTAATACTACTACTACTATTACTTAGATAATACAACTACTTAGCAAACCTACTCCTACTAAGCAGTTACTACCACACCACTACTACTTAGCACTAATACTAAACTGGGATATTACTACTACTTTGTGATTACTACTAAGCAGTACTACTACTAAAACTCCTAAGCGATTACTACTACTTAGCATTACTACTACTACTTTTTAACGATTACTCTTTTTTACGAAATATTACTACTAAGCACGGCTACTACTACTTAGCAATTAACACTAAGCACTACTATACTACTACTACTTCGCGATTGCTACTACTTAACTTTGCTGCTACTACTACTACTACTAAGTATTAATACTTCGCACTACTACTACGCTGCTGCTACTACTACTAATTAGAGATTACTACTACTTAGCACTATAACGCTGCTACTACTACTACTACTACTACGTAGCACTGCTACTATTACCTAGATATTCCAACTACTTAGTACACCTACTACTACAACAACTTAGTGAATAGCTACTACTACTACTTGGTGATTACTACTAAGCACTACTACTACTACTACCACCACTACTACTACTACTTGGTGATTACTACTACTTTGCACTACTACTACTACTTGGATATTACTACTAAGCACTACTACTTATTGATTTCTACTTCTAAGCATTACTATTACTTCTACACTACCACTACTCAGCGATAGTTAGCGACTAGCGAGTGCTGTACTCCATACTACAACATAGACATACTGATTGACTTGAGGACTGAAAGGAAAGACACTGCAGGCAAAACTGTTTTTCCTTCAGTCTAACACACAAAGAAAAGATGCAAAATGCAGTTTTAGATGTTTATTTTACTGCACATTGCATATCGATTTGTGTCTGTAGATTTCCATTACAGCACATATTCTGAAAGACTATTATTATTATTATTTTTGTGCAGCGGGCTGTAAATCTCCACTTCAGCAGCACTTGCATACTCCAAACTTCAGTTTTATTTATATCTATCTTCTAAAGGTGTTTACAGAAGATATGTGAAATATATGCTTGACTCTATACAATGTTTTGTTCTACAAAATTGGTAGAAATGCATTTTTTCTGTGTGTTTGTAATACTTTTTGAATTATGCAATGGTCAAAATAGAAATCCGTGACCTGTCAGAAATGTTAACCAAACTTTTTGCGCTAGATATTTATGCAAATTTGAACACTTAATTTAAATTTGACCCTTTTTGTATATTAAAACATAACATTTTAGTAAGCTTGTTAGACAGTAATTTTTTGCGGAAGAGTAGTGAGAATTCTAAGCTAATTTTTTCCCTATTCACCTGTCCTGCAGTGACTCAAGTTCAGCTTGTATGTGTTTTATTATAGAGAGATGATTTGATTTCTTGCTTATTTGTAACTTGAAATACAGTATAAGATTTTTACAATGTGAGGGAATGGTTAAAAGTGAGACTGTTAACCCTCTATAGCAGTGGTCCCAAACCCTAGACTGGCCGTGGATTAATTTGTACCTGGTCACACAAGAAATCATTAGTTATTTTCATTTTATTTATTATCTGAGTCTGAAGTACGTTTCATTTTGAAAAAATAACCTCACTTAAGCATTAAAATTTAACTGATGAGCTAGCAAAAAGAGTAAGAAAGAGACGTCTTTGGAAAGTTTCTTTGCAAAGGGGAAAAAAAGCACAGGTGAAGGACCCACGAACTGCCAGGGAATATATCCCCAACCCATCTGTCAGCAAATCAGGTGAATCCAGCATGTCTGTGCAAGAAGCTCAACTGCTGGAGATCACAAATGATGGCAGCCTTGTTCACAGATCTTTTTTCCTCGTGCAAGTTCGTTATTTGCAATGAAGGTGCTCGGCTGCCACTCACGTTGGTAGCGCAAGGCCTTCTAGGCGCCTCCTGTTAAAATGATCTACAGAATACCACAAGTAACATGCCAAGAACTTTCCGAGCAGCTTCACATCTTGTATAAAATATCCATATGTCGGTTGACTAATCATCTCAGACAAACACTGCAGTGCTTTTTAATTTTCTCCATTAATAAAACTTGTATCAGAATTGCAGCAATGTTTTGTCAGCTTTTCATCCTCTGAGAAAATGGTTGACGGTCACCTAGCAATCCGTCCCTACTCCCTCCCCGGTCCGCGGTAAAATTGTTTACCGGTCCGCGATGATAAAAAGGGTTGGAGACCACTACTTTATAGGACACTCATTGAATTGCTTAATATACTGTATGTATCTTAATGTAGTTACCATATGTCTCCCGATAAAGGGTTGAAGCATACTTGAACCATTTCCAACTTTCTAATTGGTAACATCCATCAAAATATCAAAAAAGTATGCGAAAAGAACCAGTTTCATTTGATGTTATCATTGACGAAATATTGCAACAGTGTTTGATAATGCAAATAACCAACTGTGACCTGTTTAATACAAACAAAGAAAACCTTGAGCATGCACAGATGTTAAAATTATATTATACCAAAAATGATGTTAGTTAGACAGACGCTTTGATGTTAAGGATAATATTTTACTGTATTTTTGAAACAAAGCTAAAACAACTGTTATAATTTGGTGTAATGTGGTACCTCAGAAGATTTAGGATATGGCTCACAAGATATTTTTAATTATTTAAAATATAATAGTAATAATGTAACTAAGCCACTTTAATTTTTTGCCTTTATTGTGATCGGACAGTACAGTAACAGGAGATCAAATTGGAAAGAGATTTCTAGTATATTTAGTAAATACAAATCAGAAGAGATGAAATACATTTTTACATATGCTAAATGAGGTAATGTAATGTAATGTGTATTTATATAGCGCATTTATTGTGTATGGCCGTACACCCAAAGCGCTTTACAATCATGAGTGGGGCTCTGTCCACACCACCACCAGTGTGGAACAATATTTCACTGTTATTGTGGTGTTTTATTTTCACAAATGTTATTTTAAACCTTGAAGGGCAAGAATTTGTCATGCTTTCTGTTTGTACAACACTTTTGTCAATTTGAAGGGATATTTCACACAAAAATGAAAATTTCCTCACCATTTACTCAACATAAAGTGGTTATAAACTTCGATGAATTTCTGTCTCTTGTTGAAGAAAACATGATATTCTGAAAACTGTAAAAACTGCTGGGTTCCACACAATTCCTTCATGTTGCCCCAACACAAATTAAGTAAACTTCATAGTTTTTACTAATTTGAGTGGATTGAACTTAAAACAATTAAGAGGTCCCCTACAAAAAAGCCTAAGAGTTGTGTTGTTTCAGCTAATTTCAACTAAGTAGTTTGAACAAGCAGCAAAAGTCATTTTTGAATGAAGAATGTTGGAAAAAATGCTGTCATTGATATCCATAGTAATAACAAAAAATCCTATAGAAGTCATTGGCTGTTTTTTCCCAACATTCTTCAGTATATGGTTCTTTGTGTTGAGAAGAAAAAAACTTGTTGTTTGGAACAAGTGAATAAGTAAATGATTTTTGGGTGATCGATCCCTTTAATTTGATAAGGACATCATTTGGATATCTCGTCTTTGACCTAGAGCTGGGCGATAAAATATGGTATTTATTGACTAAACACTATTGTCAATATTAAAAAAAACATTTTTTGGTATGAAGGCTATAGTTTTATTCAAATGTTGCTGCTGAGAGCGCGCCTTGGAAGCACTGTCTGCCATTAAGCTTAGGTTGTAAGTTTATCATTTACAATGGAGGCGCGCAACTTCCAGCTGCACCTAGTTAAAAACATAAGAACTTTTCTGAATGCCTTACCTCAGACAAACACAACGCATCCAAACACTGCAGTGCTTTTTCCTTTTCTCCATAAACTTGCATCGGAGCGGCAGCAATGGTTTGTTCCTTTGTCATCCTCTAAAAAAACGCTTGATGGTTGCCAAGTTATGAAAGACGCCAGAGTAGCGTAAGCGCAAAGCTCATGGTCAAGGAAAGCATGCACTCACGCTTGTCACTTCAGGTCAGAATAACAACACATGCGAAAATGAGTGCTGCATAACAGCAGTTAGGAGATTGTAAATAAAAAAGGATGTAAGGATGTTGCCAGAGTGGCTTTTGTTTTTTTTGTTTTCTTGTACATCCCAGCCACTAGCTCCCTATCTGAAAGAGTTTTAGCATAGGGGGTAATGTAGTCATTCTACTTTACAATTTGTAATGTTGCAGTATGTATGTGAACAATGAGGGTTGGTTCTTTTAATTGAAAGCGTAAATTTGATAATTTATTTTGTTTACAGAGTTTGAGGTTTACTGCATCATTATTGTTCACACGTTACAGATGTTGATCTACCTTACTACCTTATTTAAACTATTTGCCTTACTGATGTTGGTAAATTAAAGTAGGTAAAGAAATTTTAATATTCCTAAATGTATTGTTAAAAAATATTTAATATTTATCGTTATCGAATGATATGAAACATGATATCGTGATACTTTTTTTTTTTTTGCAATATCACCCAGCTTTACTTTGACCCATGCAACTTTTATGATTTTTTTTTTCTTGCTTTGTGCATTTTGAGTATGTAAAACAGCAGCTCGGCCTTTCTAAGAAACCTCTCCATTTGGTTTCCAATGACGAAAGAAAATCATACGGGTTTGAAATGACATGAGGGTGAATAAATGATGGGCTGTTACTTTAAGCCACTGGGCCAGTTAAATACTGGCACTGAGCTGAATTGGGATTGTATTTTTGGTTTGGGAATATTATGAATGTTATCTTTCTCATATAGTTTGCTAACTTTTTTTTTTTTTTTGTTATAATGCAGTGGTGCGTGGAATGACCAGCCGTAATTCAAAGAGCGAATCGCTATAGCGTGCTTCTTCTCACTTGCATAAAGTTGTTTACCTGTCTTTCCTCTGTAATGCGAGTGAAAGATACAAGAGCCGCCTAATCAGCAGCCGAGATGCTGAAGGTCACATGCTAATACACAGAGAGCTTAACCTCAGCCAAAAACATCAAGGGGAGATTCCATCAGTTGACATAAAATACCGGCCCTGTTTATAGGTAAACAAAAAGTGCAGGAATAATACAGATTAAAGTAATGCTTGTAACTGGCTGATGTGTTTTTGATCCACCTGCTATGACTCCATCTTTTATGTTGTTGCAGCTCATGCTGAATGATCAACAATGGCAAACATTGTGTCTTATTTCCACTCCTCCACACTTTTTTGTGGTGTTGGAATTTTCTGAAATGTCATCTTGTTCTTGTAGTGTTTATGATGTGTGTTTTGAGGAGTGTTTAGACCCTTCTCATGCTGAAAGTGAGAAGCGTTGCAGCATAAGTTGTTTTATTATTATTTTTAAAATGTAGTTAGATTCAAATTTGTTTTATTGCCATGTCAATACACATCTTTGTTTCTGCAGAGTTTTTAGACTTCAGTTTCAGTGTAAACTATTTTGTTGATTCAAAGTTGCATATATGGACTGTAAAAGTTCGCTCTGGCTATCATGGCGATAATGCTGTCTGCCTTCAATGCTCTGGTGGCGAAAGCGTCAAAATTCACTACATTGATGTCGTATTCAAAGGAGCTTGTATTAAAAATATCAGCAAATCAGCCATTCCCGCATGAAAACATGTTTTCTAGCATGAAAATGTTGCACACTTTGTACCACGGTATACCTTGAAACGGTTATCGCCCCATGCCTATTTGTATTGTCGTTATAGTGAGCAAGAGATTCACACTTTTTTTAAAGAGAAAAAAAAATATATGTTTAAAACATTAATGCACATGAGCAAAGATGACAAAGGTACACACATCTATCACTCAAGTAGAAGTAGAGATTCTCATGTTTAAAACAACTCTGGTAAAAGTTCAAGTACTGACCACACTTTTGTATTCAAATATAGAAGTACAGCCTGAAATATGTGCTAATATAAGTAAAAAGTATTCATTGCTATGCCTGCTTTACTTTCATGGTGGTAACTACACCATACATCATGTAAACATCTACACAAAATAACTCGCATTTCTAATTTTTTGTAAAATATTTGTTGCCAGTTTTCAGCAGCAAAGTAACCATATTCTAGAAGTAGTATATTCTAAAACCTACACTGAAAAAAAATATTTAAAAATGATTCCTTGAATTTACTTATTTTTTTAAGTTAAGTGGGGTTAAACAATTTGTTTACGCTAAATTTAAACAAATAAATTTAGTTGAACAATACTAAATTTAATTTGTGTACAACAATTTTGCAGACAACATTTTTTTCAGTGTAATTCTTCTGCCTGTATACTTTATTTATAACTAATAAATGTCTTAAATTTAACTCTACATTTTGTCCAAGACATTTTCTTTTTCTTTGGATGAAGTAAAAAACTGAATGTATTTGACTACAAATTATTTTAGCATTATTCTAAAGCTGCTTCGTTTTTTTCAATAAGCGACACTCTTGCAGCTCACTGTTTGTTTTTTGTTTTGTTTGTTTTCAGAGCAATGTGTATATTTTATTTAATAGATAATGTCATTAATGCTGTTAATACATATTTGCATCATCTTTATTTCACATGATAAATTCCTGATCATATGCATTATATTTTTATTCATAAATCACCCCGTATTAATACTTTTGATATTCTAAAATGTTTATCTAACAGTTTATCTAACAAATTTAAATGACATAGATAATATACATGTTGAAACTATAAAACAGTATAAATTATGTTCTGGGAAATATGAACATGTTGGAAACAGAAAATAAACCTCATTGCATAACGTATTCATAGGTATTTCATTGCTTTAGTACTAACTGTACAAATGCATGAAACACATGGTTGTTAGTTTGTTTTCGTGGTATTAGATTGAAAGATCGGATATACAGTACACCCTAGTCGCAAGTGGACAAGACTTTAACCCAATTTAAATGCCAGATTTGAACAGGAATGCGTCTCTTGTTTTACCTCTGATCCGATCGACCAAAAACGCATCTTATAAGTCATATAAGTCTTATAAGTCATCACAGACTCCCTCTGTCTAATCCATATTGATTCAGTTTTGTTTTGAAGCGTAAACTGTATTGATTTAATGTAATCATTTGCATTGTGGACAATTTAGATTGTCACATTTTTAGTATATACACCTTTGTTGCAAATTTTTACTTTCAGTGTAAACAGGTTTGTTGATTCAGTTTTGCTTTTTAATGTAAACTGCTTTTTATTTGAAGTATTATTGCAGTGTAGATGATGTTTTTTTTTTTTTGTTCAACGGTTCATACTTGAACTATATAAAGGTTTGCTGGTACAAAGTTGCACATTTGAAGTGTTCACTGCCTTGATTTAAAGTTATAAATGTACTTTTTGATTCAAAGTAAAAAGCTTCATTAATTATGTATCATCTGTTTGCGTAGTTGGTTTCATTTTAAAAATAAATTTCGAATTTGCGTTATGAAGTGCTTTGTCAGTTCAAAGGTCTACATTTGAAGAGCAAACTACATTGATTTAAAGGTAATCATTTGCATTGTGGACAGATTTTTAATTTGAATTGTCACAATTTCAGTGTAAATAGTTTTGTTGAATTACAATTTTTGGACTTGAAATGATTCTTTTGATATGAATGAATCATTTGCAGTGTGGGTCAGTGCTTCCCAAACTTTTCAGCCCTTGACCCCCAAAATAACAATGCCAGTTACTCGAGAACCCCAATATCCTCTGAGGTGGGTGATAAATCTATTAAATTTGACGACAAAGCTGTCTAAAGTGCAAGTCGAGTCATACACATTTGCAGTGTAGACTGTATTTCTGTTGATTCTGAACCGCACGCTTGCAGTGTAGTCAACTTCGCTGACACTTGCAGTGTAGACAGCTTTGTTGATTATGATAGAAGTGTTCCAGTTTCGCTGCGCCGTCTGCTTGTAGACACGCTCTTATTGTGTAGACAAGTGAATGAGAACAGCAAATCAGAACAATGCAGCTTGGCTTCTCTGAATCAGTCGGACTGCACTGTAATATCTAGTTCAGGTCACCGTCTGCACCCCCAGCCCTCCACAATTAACCGCTTGTTGTCTCGTGAAGAACAAACACCCCCTTCTTTCTTCTCTCTAACCCCGTTATGCTAATTTCCAGTTATGATTCCGAACATCTAATTAATTCAGTTTACAGCAGAGATTCCAGGATAAACAAACCTTGTATTAAAATGCAAATATGCAGAAGAGTTTGTGGTAGTTAGATGCCAGACTCTGTCATGAAATTCTTGAAAAATAATGCAGCGCTTGTGTTAATTTTTTATTTATTTATTTTTTGCCTCCCAAACGAAGGCTTAGCACAAGCCATGTGTGTGTTTATGCTGAGGGCATATATGTTTCCCATGGTGCTTTTCTCACTGCGCATCACTTCATGTTCTATGGAATTTTATCAAGCTGAGGCTTCGCACAAAAACACTGGCACACTGCGAATAATTGGCTTTATTATTTAGATCTAACCTTTTTTTAGCCTTTAAACATTTTTTAAAGCCTTTTTTTTCTCTCTCAGATAACTGATTCGTGACTACATATAGATTTTATATAGATTTTACCTAAAAAAAAGTAAAAATAAAAAAAAAAAGCGAAATTTATAATATTTTGGAAAACAAGATTATTGCTGTATATAGTTGATAATAGAATAATGTTTTTCTTTTTTTTAAGAGCTGCAACATATTAAGCAAAATAGTTTAAATTATTATTATTTTTGTGTTTTATATAATATTTTACTAGTTATTTTGCTAGGTTAATTATGTTAAATTTCAATTAATTAGGCCAGTCATTGGACAACAGTGGTTTGTTCCGTTCGCTTTAAGCCCACGCAGGTTGATTGAACTCAAAAAATTATGGAAACTCAATGCCCTAAAAAAGCTAATTTTGTCTTGTTGGATAAAAAGATACTTAAGTTTATTGTGACAATAACGTGTTAAAAATTTGTAAAGATTTTATTTATAAAGCACCTTTCCCAGACATGAATGAAAATGAATATGAACCTAACGTTAGACACAGCTTAATCTTACATGTAGTTTTCTTGCTAACTGTTTTTATACAATGTATTGGCTGTTTGAGACAAAAGTATATAATCGTGCTCACATTGACCTGCAGCCAGAGAAAATGTGCACTGTATCCACCAATGACGTCATTTAAACGTTTACTTGCACATTGTTCCTTTGACAACAGACTAGATTAAGCTCTGTTATGTACATTCAATTAAAACATTCCAATAGAATAAAACATATCATGCAAATCATACAACAAGCTAAGTGAATGGAGTAATAAAGCAAAAGCTTTATTATTTATGTTTATTGAAAGTATTTTGAATTAATACAACTTTAGGGATAAAAGTGTAGCCATATGAAAAAAAATGAGGGGGCTAATAACATTGACATTCATGAGTTTTTTTTTAAATTTTAGACAAACTAAAGGAAATAAGACTGTCCAGGAAATACTGTGAAATAGTTTTGTCACCATACTGGATTTTTCAACTTCGATACGATATCCTGAAAAATACCGATATTTGATACCATTTTAGATACTGTGGGAACCGATTCTGCAACATGAACAATATGCAAATGACTAACCATGTAATATTTATAGAAGGTACATAAGCAGTCATTAAGTCCAAAAGTAATCGTGGCAGATAGAGCTTAACGTGCTGCCAAAAAAAACAGCAGCAAATAAAAAAAATCTTTATCCATTTAACAGCACACGTGCTGCAAATCCTCACAACACAAACACATTTTTAAAAATTGCACTGCGTTTTCTCACAATGCAAACAGTTTACAAAATGTACTGCATTTTCTTACTTGCAAAAACATCGCAACACAACAGAAATGTTTCAACTGGACCTAAAAAAGTGAAGTAGGCTGCTGTGCCGTGACTATTGCTCACTAAAGTTGTAGGTGATCTTTGAAAAGTGAGTTTTTATTTTAACATCTTGATTCCCATGTCTTTTTATTAGCCTAAATAGCCG
Organism: Danio rerio; assembly: GCF_052040795.2. NCBI lineage: Eukaryota > Metazoa > Chordata > Actinopteri > Cypriniformes > Danionidae > Danio > Danio rerio. The sequence goes on along the minus strand of NC_141030.1, from coordinate 36,863,500 downwards.
GGTCTGTCACGTTTTAGGGTCCCCTTGCAACATTTCCGTTAGCATTTCCGTGCTAATTGAAAGTGTTGTGAGAACGCAGAGCATTTTCATAAATCTTTAGCGTTGTGAGAAAATCCAGTGCGTTTTTTTGAAAATGTATTTGCTTTGTGAGAATTTGTAGCACTCGTGCTGTCAAACGTATGAAGATCTTTTCGTAATTTGCTGCCGTTTTTTTTTTGTAATTGCATGTTTTTTCTTAAATTGCAGCATTTTAAGCTCTCTCGGACACCTTATAAAAGGTATAAATAAATAAAAAATAATAATAAATTAGCTCAATCTCAACTTATTTTCTGATTAAAACTAATAAAAGTGTTAAAATTGTAATATTATTATTATTATTATTATTATTGAGTATTTATCTCCCTGCTGGGTCAGAGAGTGTGGGAGAGCAGAGCCAGTATTGATGCTAACCAAAAGCAAGACATTTATCAATGTATCAATATTTTTGAACTCTACTGAAAAACATGCCTTTGCTCTGTTAAACATCACTTTGAAAATCATTTCAGTTACAACGTAATTTATTTATGTATTAATAAATAACTCATTAATGAATTATCCAAACGAATACATTCATCTTCAACTGTGATTAATATCGTTTCTACTTTAGCAAACAATCTTATAAACAAGCACAGCCCGACATGTACTTTAGCAAAGTCAGTAATTGTCTATACTCAGTGCTGTAGCATTAACTCGGCTGCTATCCAGAAAGACAAGATAATCTCAAGCGTCTTTTGTCATCCAGTCTTGGGCCGGTCAAACTGTTTGAGAAACAGTTCACGTCCCTCCCAACCAGAGATCCACTCCCCAGACGTCGCCTCCACTCCCAACCGGAGATATAATTGCCTTAATTAGTTTCTCCAAAAACCAGTATACTGTAGCATTTGAGGAATGCTGTTATCAGCGGCGGAGGCGGCAGAGATGTATGCGTTTACTTGGAGGAAACTGAAAGTTACTGGAGGTATACAGACATGCTGTGCGTCGTGTTCTCGATAACAAATCGATGCTTTTTCTGTAGCGTTCATACTGCGCGACTGTGACAAACACTGCTCTCAGACCCCCTCAGATCGCAGTGAAAGCCTCTGAAGTAAATTGCTGATCTTGTTGCATAATAAATCAAAGGCGGAACGATGGTGGTTTAAAGAACGAGCGAATGAAAGAAATGAGAGGAGAAAGAAAGAGAGAGAATAAGCTCTGGGCTTGTTCTTGTTCCTCCTGCTTTAATGAACTGCGCCGTAAGCCCTTGAGAGCTCTGTTGATAGCAAACATGGCGTGTGAGATGGTGAACCGGTCCTGGATTCATTACAGCTGATATACGGGCCAACCCTGTGGACCAGCCGGCCTGCTCTGACAACAGATAACACTGAACCCACTTTCTTAAAAAGAGACTATCCTAATGAGAATATCGTGTCAGTCGTAATCCCAATCCAGCAACTTTTGAGAAGCCTTCAAACCATTTCAGCTCGAAGACGTACAGAGTCGCTCCTGTGTTAACAAGTGCACGAGCGCTCGGATGTTGAGAGCTGTTAAACTCAGAATCCGGCCTGACAGATATAGGTGGCTTTATCAGCGAGATTTGGACTGTCTAAGAAGTGTTTTTCTTTTCATTTGAAGAAATGGGTCAACCCAAATTGAACATTTCCTGATGATTGACTCACATTCAACCCTATTTAAATTAAGGCGGTAACATTTTAGTTTAGGTCACAATTCATACTGGCTTATTACCTGCCTAATATTAAGATATTAACTGTTTATTGGTAGTTGTAAAGTTTGATCTCACATCCTTAATCCTACCCAAAACCTAAACCCAACTTCGATCTTACTAACAAATAATTCACAGCTAATAGAAGTTTATTAAGCTAGTAGTTTTAGTTAATGGTTAATGGACCTAAACTAGTGTTTCCATTAAGGTTTTAAAATCCTCATTTAATGGAAGTGCTCAGGCTTTAACCGAGAGGAGAAAAATAAGATTTTCTTTAACAATTTGATCAGTCATTTTCATGATCTAATTTTATTATACAAATATTTTCCATGTGCGTTTTAATGAATTTTTTTATAATACATTTTTAAACAGAATTGTTTTAATAACTCATAACTTCTTTTGTTTTTGTCATGATAATGGTATTTTACTTTTTAGTTCTAGTTATTTCAGCCTGATCTCACTAAAAAAACATAAGTATTGTATTTTCCGTTTTGTCAGTTTATTAGCTAGTTCGTATGAGTTCAATCATACGAAAATGTAGGATTTTAAAAAGGAGGCGTGTCATCCAATCTCACCCTCTAACCCGACCGTCATTGGGTGATGAGCATATCGTACTAAATTGTACAAATTAGATTCTGCAAATTTATACGAATTAGCTACTTAATCAAAAATTAAGAATTGCAGTGAGATTGCGTTTGTTATTTTTGCAAGATGGTAGTATTCAAAATGTAATTTAAAGGCTTAATTAGGTTATTTAAGCAAGTGATTGCATAACCGTGGTTTGTTTTGTAGCCAATCGAAAAAAATACTGTATTAAGAGGGCTAATAATATTGACTTTATTTTTTTTAGGAAAACTGAAAAATGTAAGACTTTCTCTTAAAGAATCCTAATAGCACAATTACTGGCTTTATTTTACAGTCATGTTCACTGGGTCAAAAACAGTGTAAAGTATTTTTTTATATTAAAACAATTACTTTTGATGTATGTTCAAACTGCTTATTTAAAATGATTTAAAACAACACAAGTCAAGTCGAGCTTTATTATCATTCCGCTACATGTATGGACATGCAGAGGTACGAAATGTCGTGTCTCGCAGGACATCGGTGCTACATAAATGAATCAAAAATACAAACACAACACTCGACATGAGAGCTATTAAAAAACCTATGAATAACTAACATATACTATAAGATACTTAACTATACACAAGACAGGTTATACAAGTACTTATACATGATTTTAAATTTTTTTTTGAAACAACTTGTTTTAAGTTAAATTCAACGAGGTTAATTTAATCGATTTGTTTTGGGAAAACGTGAATGAATTGGGTGGAATCCAGCATTTTCTACAGCGTATGTTTCAGTATGAACAAGTATAATCTTTATATCCAGTAGTGTTGTCAAGATTCTAGAATTTGGTACCAATCGATACTGATATTTTAAAATCATCAATTTCCCACTAACATTTGAGCATGTTCTTAAACAGCTGCTGATTTGCCATTGTATTTACGTGCTCGACAGAAAAAACTGTGATTGGCAGTGAACGTCATCAGTTCACCAAACTCAGCACTGTTTACTGCGTGTAACCACAGATACAGGGACACTGAAGCATTTTAAAGCCGAAATTCATCAGCCTATCACTCGTATGACAGTTTATAGATAAACCAGCTGATCGACGTCATTTAAAAACACTCCAGTGTCCCTGTATCTGTTGTTACATTCAGTAAACAGCGGTGAGTTCGATGAACTGATGACCCTCACAGCTAATCACAGTCATTTCGGTTTCTCAACAGTGCTCAAATGTTAGTGGGAAATGGAAGTTTTAAAAAATGTATCGATTGGTACCGAATTCCAGTATCGTGACAACCCTTCTGGAAATAATAATTGTACTTGTTCAGACTGAAACATACACCGTAAAAAATTATGGGTTCCACACAATTCCTTCATGTTTTCCCAACACAAATCAATTAAGTTAACTTCATTGTTTTTACAAGTTTAAGTAGATTGAAATTTAAAACATTTCTGTACCGATTGGTACCAAATTCCAGTATCGTGACAAATTTCCAGATAAACCATCTCACACTGTTAAAAATGCTGGGTTCCACACAATAGACTGACAAAATAGACAAATTTTGAACTAGGAGAACATGAAGGAATTAAGTTAACTTTAAGTTTTTTTTTTAACAAATTTACGTGGATTGAACATTAAACAATTAAGTTGTCCAAAAAATCCTCAAGAATTAATTTTTTTCAGCAAATTTTATATCAGTAGTTTGAGCAATTACCAAACATAATTTTTTTTGACCTTTGCAAGTCATTTGTTAAAACTTTGTTTCTTTTTTTATGTAATATTGCAGTGCCAATTTTCTCCCAATATCACACAACCCAACATATTAAGCATTGGCCCCTGATGTCCAGCCCACGAAACAAGTTAGAATCAGCAAATGTACGTACAGTCTGTTAAAGCGCCTTTTAAACACAAGCCCCTGCCCTCCCCAGCTGGTATGAAAGGGAGTGTTCTTCTGTCAACAACTGGGACATTGTTGCACTGAGACGACCCAAATGTACTGCATCATAATCAGCAAGCCCCCATAATGCTGCGAGTGTCTCTTAATTGGATGGAAATGAAGTCTGGTCTGTAGTTTGTCCATATCTAATGAGACTCAACCCCACGGTCTCTTGTTATTCACAGATTTGCGCGTTTTGCGCGTCGTGCGTGCGGTTGCGCGTGTTTCCCATGGGGCTGCAACAGTGGGCTCTCACAATATGAAAGTCTGAACGTGGTGGTCTTGATTGGGTACCGCATGCCACAGTGTGAAGTTTTCTGCAACCTCCCGCCACGATATTACTCGCACGCCTTTTGTCTGATTGTTTTGCTGCGTGATAGTGGATCTTGACGGCGCGCCAAATCCTTGATTCGCAATTAAGCCATCTAAGCTAACAGAGACAGGAAGATTTACTGTATCATAGACCACTGACACAAATGCATTGTTCGTGCAGAGCGATTAGGTCATTGTTGAACTTTTTTTCAGACACTGTGCGTAATTCGAACTGCAGAACAAGGAAGGAACTGAACAGATCTTAGTGTTGTAATGCTTGTGGTTTGGTAGATGTCAAGGTGCGAAGCAGTTGAATCCGCTTTATATGATTCTTTTATTACACGCAACATGTAAATCAGCAAGCATGTTGTAAAAGCAATTGTTAGGCAGTAACAAAGTCACTTCAAGTGGACATTGATGTATTTAAAGGGGTAGTTCAATAAAAAAAAAAGAAAATTCTATCATTTATTGATCTTTCACTTGCTAAAAACCTATTTGAGTTTCTTTCTTCTGTTGAACACAACATATAAAAAATACATAATTTAAAAAATATGTAATTATTTTCAACTATGGAAGTTAGCATTCTTCAAAATATCTTCTTTTGTGTTCAACAGACTTTATGGAGAATAAATGATGAGGTCACTTACATTTTTGGATGAAATAAGTCAAGTTTGTATTTAATTTGTGCATCTTTAATCTACAAATATGTAAGTAATGAGTGAATTTGATTTTAATTTACACCATGTTTACCACTTGGAATGAATCTTTGACTGTTTACACCTGGTATTAAGAAGCTTTTCATTAGTCCATTCTCCAAGTGGGTGACCTAAATTATAGGTGTGGTATAAGATGCGATGTGTTATGCAAATCTAGGCATTCCTACTTTAATGTTTTTGCACAAACACATGGATTACAATAAAAATCAGTTTCATTTCTGCACGCTTATCCATTGAATAACACTATAGGTTTATTTGTTTAGCATTTGTGCATCACACTTCTGAGACTGTAAAGTTAGTAGTGGCTCTATTTATGTTAGCTTAGCTAGCTACTTTGTTAAAACTAACCACTTGCAATGAAATTGCTTAAGTTCAGCTTTCTTTCTTGTACATGTTAAACATTGTATTGGATTGTCTTGCTTTAAATGTTTGTAGAAAGCTTCTCTATTAAGTGGACTCACTTAAAGAATTTTTCATTGAATGTTTGCCTGAAAGGGTTTTAGAAATTTGATTGTATTTAAAAAAAAAAAAAGTTTGATGTAAATAACTTGTTTGTTTTGTTTGAGTTATTGTATTTGTTGTTTAAATAATTCTGAATTATTGCCTTAAAGATTCCAGTGAAGCATTATATTAAAGATATGTTGTGATACAATTTGCTCCAATACAATAAGATGCAACACAATACGATATTACATTTGAAATAGTTTAATTCCAACACCTCACATCTTTCCGAGCTGTATTAAGCTACTTGCTGGTCAGTTGTAAAGTGTTTTCAGAGGTGTTTTCATTCTAGAGAGCATTTAATTTACAAATAATTTTTTGTAGTGAAATATTGATACGTTAACAGTGTTTTTACTGTTCTTACCATTTTAGGAATTTTATCACATATTAATGTAAAAAGTTTGATGAAAAAACTTGTTTCTTTGAATTATTATTATTATTATTTATTATATTTATATTGTCCTTAAGATGCCAATGAAGAGTTAAATATAAGATACGATGCAATACGATTTGTTCCAATATGATACAATACAATATTAAACTTGAAATATTCAGCATAATTTCAACATCTCGCATCTTACCGAGCTGTATTTAGCTACTTGCTAGTAGTGTTTTATTCTAGAAAGCATTTAATTTTCATATAAATTTTTGCATTACGGTATGGACACGTTAAAAATATTTTCTTTTTTTTTTTTTTTTAGCTTTTTATGATTTTTATTTTTTATTAATGTAAAAAGTTTGATGTAAATAACTTGTTTGTTTGAATTATTATTTTTATTATTGTATTTATTGTATTTATATTGGCCTAAATATCCCAATGAAGCATTAAGTGTAAGATATTATACGGTACGATTTGTTCCAATACGATACAATATAATAACACAATATTTCATTTGAAATATTCAGTATAATTTCAACACTTCACAGCTTTCTGAGCTGTATTTAGCAACTTGCTATTCAGTTGTAAACCATTTTTAGAGATGCTTTCATTCTAGCGAACTTTTTTTTTTATAGTTTTTTAGAAATTTTATTATACCTTGAAATAAAAAGGTTTGATGTAAATAAATTGTTTGTTTGAATTATTTTTGCTTTATTTATTGTATTTATATTGCTTCAAAGATCCCAATGAATCATTAAACATGAGATACAATGCGATACGATTTGTTCAAATACGATACAATACATTACAATATTACATTTGAAATATTCAGTATAATTCCAACACCTCACAGCTTTCTGAACTGTATTTAGCTATTTGCTAGTCAGTTTTAAAGTGGTTTAAGAGGTGTTTCACTCAAGGAACCATTTAGCTTTCATCAATTGTAATCGGTTTCCTCAGGATTTAAGTTGGCTTTACTCATTGAGTCTTACAGTACTCAGTTGGTTTGAGTTCTCTTTATTTATCAGGTTTTACTATGCTCAGAATGGCTTATTTACTTAAATAGATTAAGTTCACAGTACTCATTTGGATTAGTTTTTGAACTGAAATGGTTTGCAATCGGTTTCTTCAAATGAGTCTGTTATCAATATTTGTAGTATTTTTTTCATGGAGTAAAAAAATTCCTTTGCAAAAGCTAACTTTTAGTAACAGAACATTATTTTCATAAGGTAAATTTTCCCTCTCAATGTTCTTTATCTGTTTTTCTGGTAGGTAAAGATGTCATTTTATCTACTAAAGCAAACTTTTAGTAACAAACCTTTTAATGTCGATTTCATAAGGTCAAGATTCCCTCTGTTCGCTGTTCTTTTGGTTTTACTCCCCAAGGAGCAATTAAATCTTCGCTCACAGAACTTAAGGTGTGAGGGCACATCGACCCATTTATGTGAAAACAATGTTAAAATGGTTTTTCACTTGGTGGGTAAAGTCACACATCCATGGCACAGTGCCCTTCCTTTAACTCTCGAGCATCAGGTAAGGGGTCAGATGTATTATTCAGTCTTTAGAGGTCACAAACTCCAAGGGAACACAATTTTTTGGGATGTGACGAGGTTAAGTTCACACTTCTGCTGCCAAATCTGTGGCTTAGGTGTTTAACCGACCCCACTACAGCGTACACATACACAGTCAGAGCACAAAGTAGCAGGTCAGGATTGAGATTAGTTGCTCGCACAAAGCAGGTTTGTTATAAATGGTAGCAGCAATAGCAAAGACTTTGATAAAGGGCTTAACGGCTATGCCGGCATAAAAATAGATTAGCCCTATCTGTGCTAATGGCAGCCGTTGGTGCCTTTTCAAAATGCACACATACACGCACTTGTCTTTATTGTTTTTTTTTTTATTCACTTACGTATAAAGTCATACCCTTCAAAAATCGGGTCACCTTTTTTGGACCGAATGATTAAAGGACAAGCTATAAAAAAACTCAAACTAAAATCTGTTCAGCTAAGTCAAGTACATTTAGAGTTTTTTTTGTTTTATTTTTAGGGCTTTTACGACTTTTTTTTGCTTAAAGGACATTGAAGAGGTGACTCAGTCCACACAAAATTGCTTCAGTGCGACTTTTGTTGACTTTAAAGTGTTTAAAAATTGTTTCCAGTGGGTATTACACATGCTCTTGTTTGCATAGTGCTATTCGTCTGGGATGTATATTGTGACACGTTTTTTTTTAAAACAAAGTGTTTCTTATCATATGACATGAATAGCTGTAATGGCAAAGAAGTAATTGAGGGGAAAAAAGTAAAATAAATAAAAAGCTAAATAATCAGTTTGTATTCTAAGGGCTTTGCGTAATCTAGAAAAAATGGCATGTTCACAGTTGGTGATTTCTCTTTACAAGAACCTACTCAAACCTCTTTTAGGTATTATAAAGTGAGCATAGATAATAAAAAATACACCTTAGGTCATATTCCCACTGTTTTTTTCCCCTATTCAGTGTGATTTCATTTATAATATTAAGATGTGGAAAAAAAACTTTTCATGGCCCTTTTACACTGAATGGTGTGGTACGCTCTATACGCGTTTATAGCCAAGGTACCAAAAAGCAAACCGTATTGTACCACTTTTGGGGTACCCTTTGCAAAGGGTACCTAGCACGACAAAAGGGTACCAAAAGTTGAAGCTAGACACGCAGCTGAATGCTATTGGTTTACAGAGATGCATCACTAGCGCATACACAAGCAGGAGAATGAAAACAAAGAAACCACCATTTTTAAATGCACAGCCATTACATTGTAATACTACATACTAGAGCTGCACAATTAATGGAAAAAAGATTGTAATTTCGATTCGACCCCTTAGACCAGGGGTGGCCAACTCTGTTTCTAGAGAGCCACCTTTCTGCATATTTCAGTTGCAACCCATATCAAACACACCTGCCTGTAATTATCACGTGGTGTTCAGGTCCTAATTAATTGGTTCAGGTGTGTTTGATATGGGTTGCAACTGAAATCTGCAGGAAGGTGGCTCTCCAGGAACAGGGTTGGCCACCCCTGCCCTAGACGATCTTAATCCAGCATTTTTACGATTCTGCCAATCATATTTTCAAGTTCAGGAGAGAAGCAGAGAGAGGCAGCTGCACGACACTTTTCATTGTTTCACACAAGTTGCTCAACGACATGGAAAACTCCAAATGATGTTAAAAGAGTCACATACTGTATTTATAAGGTATAAAAATCACCCAAAAATGTCATTTTTGTCTTCATAGAATGATGTATTCGCGGAGGGAAATCACATATGATGTGAGCTGCTGACTGTGCGGGTACGTGCCCTACTTAATGATAGACCCGTGCGCGTCCAGTGAACAGAACCTGCAATGTTGTGAGTTACAGGTAATGAAGTTGTAAATAATATTCAGTTTGTGGCACAGAGTGATCGTTTGAGAGCCGCGCGCGAAGTATGAGCAGCACTTAGCAGTGAAAATGAAATCGAAAGCACGCACATCATTTAAATAATCATATAGCAATTTAGAGTAATGATTACGACAAGCATTTGATCAGTTTTTTCTTTCATAGCGAACACACAGTTGTGCATGAAAATAAATGTTTACAGTGTATCTAGCCTATATAATGTTGATTTTACCAGTGAATTTAATGGTCTAATAATGTTCTCAATGACAGATTGCAAGCATAGGCCTATCTGAAACATAATTCCACATCAGAATTATTAGAATATAATTATGTATAAAAACCAGTAGACCTACACATAATATTAATTTTTGTTGTTTTACCATTTGTTTGAGAAAACAAATCTCATATTAAGCTTTATTTTACATATACAGAATCGTGAGAGAATCGTGATCTTTATTTTAAGCAAAAAAAAATTGCGATTCTCAATCGTGCAGCTCTACTATATACATATAATAGCAAGCCATGATCGATCCCAAGCTCAAACAAATCTTGTCGTTGTCTTGATGAACATCTACAAAACCAAGAAGAATAAATTCAGCTGTGTACTGTTTTTGTTTTACAAGGCCTCTTTCTCCAGAGAGCTGGGGTACGCATCTACATTTGAAATAACGAACTTTTTGAGCTGATGATAATAACGTGCACGTGATTATTGAAGTGCTACTGACATCCGCTCCTTTCAGAAATGGACAAACGCGAGAGTAAAGTGTGAAAAAACAAAGAAGAAGCTGGAAAAAACAAAGGAGCAAATGATTCTTTCAGCAACCTAAACCATGAACAAACTGTCATGTTTAATCATTATCACCTTTTGCACTATTATTAACTCAGAATGATGGAAATACTTTCTACCAGAGGTTACAAGATTAAAGATACAGATGAGAGGTTTGCACTGACTGGGCTATACGTTATGTGTTGTTTTTGAAGCCAAATAAGGACTAAATGTATGTTGTGTGTAGTTTATCTGTAATTGGTAACATCGGAGACTGTAAGGATCTATGTGTTCATATATGTTGCCTTTATTTATTTATTTATTTATTTATTTTCTATAATCGCAGACGTTACAGCAGAATATTTCGCATTGCTCTGCAGTTATAATCAAATCATGTTCATTGAAAGGTTAGTAATGAACATTTATACACAAGTATTTATATGTATAAAGCATCTGTTTTGTGAGAAGTGCTTCTCATATGATATGTGAACTACTTGTACAGCTTTACTTTGAGCGAGATTTCCTCAAGTGAGAATGACGTCGAGTCGTCGACTGAAACTTTGTCGTAAAGGTGACCCGTACCACACCGTACTGCACCAGTCAGTGGAAAGGAGCCATTAATAGCACAACTGCAAAACTACTGTTATTATAAAGTTTATATTTCTATTCTAATTTTGCAATTTTACCAACCTCATCTTAACCTTTTATTTAGTTTAATTGGTGCCTCAGATCAGCCTGATTAACTGTGAGTAAAAGTGATGTATTGTTTTACTCTGAAACCTGCAGTGTGCGTATAATTATTCAATTAAAGCACAACATTCATCATTTAAAATAATAATTAAAATTCATGATAATTGCTTTATAGGCCTGTTTACAACACAATTAAAACTCTTGTCAATAATAATAAATATTGTTTTAAAAATGTTTTCTTTCTAAAATAAATAAATAAGGGAGTCATCACCACACCTAAAGCTATCATTTTTAGAGAGGAACAAAGTCAGTGCAATAACTTCCAGAATTAATATGATTTTCATTTACCAGCTGATCATGAAGAATGAAAAAAAGTTTTTTTTTATAATAATAAACAGTCATCATGCAGTTTTGTAGACACTAAAATCTTTTTTTTTTTAAATCATAATAGTTATTGTTCTTGGTGTAAACTGGAAAGTGTTGCAGTATTTGATTTTATTTTTGAAAATCATTATAGAATTGATTAAAAAATGAAAGCATAGAGCCAGGAGATGAGAGACTTGGTGATGGCATGTTGTTTAAAGAGGAGTAGCAAGTTTTTTTTTTTTTTTGGTAAAGGAAAATAATGTGTAAACAATGAAAATAATTCCTTATTCCTAATGTGTAAGAACATTTTCAAAAATGAAAATTCGGTTTTTCATTTACTCACCCTCAATTCTCAGAGTTATTTCTGAACCATCAACTGTTTTTGAACCATTTTTTTAAAGAATGATAACATTGACACCCATACTAGGAAAAATAAATAAAATGCAATGTATATATGTGGCTTGTAATTTCCAGCATTCTTCAAAATATCTTTTGTAGAGATCGAGTAAATGACTGAATTTTACTTTTTGGGTGAACTTTTCTTTAACAGTGCTCTCTTCCAACACACTTCTAAACCCATTTGTTGTGAATTATATCTACTGTTTTTAGTTACAGTATAGTTCCTGTGGCAGAAGTGTGTCTGCCGTCCCCTCTCACCTCAGTGGCTTTTGCATTCTTTAAAATACCTCTTGTAGAGAGCGAGTAAATAACAGAATCTTCAATTTTGGGTGAACTTTCCTTTTTAACACGCTCTCTTCCAACACACTTCTAAACCCTGCATTTGGTGAGAATTATATCCATTTAATTTTTTATTTATTTATTTTTTTCCACTTTTGAATAAATAAAGTCATACTCTTCAAAAATTGGGTCACCTTTTTAGGACCGAATGATTAAAAAAACTTAAACTGTAAAATCTGTTCAGCTAAGTCAAGTACGCTGGAGTTTTTTGTTTTATTTTTGGGGCTTTCGCAACTTTTTTTGTTTAAAAGACATTGAAGAGGTGATTCTGTCCACACAAAATTGCTTCGGTGCGACTTTTGTTGACCTTAAAGTGTTCAAAACTGTTGCCGGTGGGTATTACACATGATCTGACATGTAGCTTTCATATATAGTGCAATTCGTCTGGTATATATATTGTGATTTTTATTTTTTTTTTATAAACAAAGCGTTTTTTAATTATATACGAATATTCTTAACATTTTCTCTTGTAGAGATCGAGTAAATGACAGTAATTTACTTTTTGGGTGAAATTTTCACTTTAACTGAGCTTTTCCAACACAATTCTAAACCCTGCATTTGGTGAGAATTATATCCATTTTATTTTTATTAAATTTTTTTTTTCACTTGCGTATAAAGTCATACCCTTCAAAAATTGGGTCACCTTTTTAGGACCGAATAATTAAAGAACAAGCTATAAAAAAACCTCAAACTGTAAAATCTGTTCAGCCAAAACAGGTATGCTGGAGTTTTGTTTTTTGCTTTAATTTTGTGGCTTTTGCAACTTTTTTTGTTTAAAAGACATTGCCAGTGGGTATTTCACATGCCCTGACATGTAAGTTTTATACATCAGTGCAATTTGTCTGCATTATAAATTGTGATCAAAAACATTTTTAAAACCAAAGCATTTCTTATTAGATAAGAACATTCTTCAAAATATCTCTTGTAGAGAGCGAGCAAAATGACAGAATTTTCACTTTTGGGTGAACTTTCTCTTTAACCATGTTCTACTCCAACACAATTCTAAACCCATTTGTTGCGAATTATATCTACCGTTTTTAGTTACAGTACAGCTCCCGTGGCAGAAGTGTGTCTGCCGTCCCCTCTCACCTGTGTTGGACTCTTGCTTTGTTTTTATCTGTTCCTGACTGCCTCTGAGCTGTTGACCCTTTTGAGTGCTCAGGTGCTCTGTGGCACAGCGACACTGGCACTCATACAGAGAGAGAGAGAGAGAGAGGGAGAGGAGGAAATCTAATGGCCTGTGAGAAAGATGGCTTATGAGAGAACGAGGGAAGAAAAAAACAGCAGCTATACAGAGCGAGAGAGAGAGAGAGAGAGAGAGAAAGAGAGAGAGGCCTCGCTGACGTTTCCCTGCTGCATATGCAGCTGATAGTATCTGGCAGGGCCTGGCTCTCTGGGGAGCCCTGTAATCTGTTCCTTCAGCGTTTACTACCGAACAAATTAACTAAGACAAGCACCGCCGCCTGAGCCAGCAGAATTCTTCCATTAGGAAAATTATAAAGCTATTATGGGGAACAATTTGGTCCTTTATATAAACGACTCTCATTGGAGGGCTTCAGGGCTTCCTTCAACTACACCAGGGGGGCTGGATGGGATACCCCAGGGGGCATTACCACTATTGATACCAATAGGAAAGAAATATCACGCTCTTTAATATCTCCAACGTTTCCAGCGGGATTAAATGGAGAGTCTTTATTAAGTCTCAGAGCAAAAGATCCAAGTAAACTAGTAAGTTTCCTTTGGAGTTTTGGGAGACAGTCTCAAAGCGTTCCGCGACGCTAATGTACATATAAGTTACTAATATAAATTTAAATACTGCTTTGATTCTTCTGAAATTAAATGCTATATAATTATTATACAAACACATTCATTTTATAGTCCTGCATTTTTTTACTTTTTTTTTTTTTTTTTTAGAAACAACAGATAAGCATTACGTTGATACTTATTAGGGCTGGACAGTTCATCAAAAAGTAATCGAAATCAGCAATCAGAACCAATAATCAGGTCAATCTTTTCAATTACTTTTCCTAACATGTGGAGTCACGTGACTTCGCTCTGTTAAGGCTGCTTTATACTTCTTCGTCGAACGCATGGATATGGTCTGGCACAGCCTTCATTCGATCGCATACCCGTGCACCTCTCAAAAAAATGTAACTACACATCACAAGTTTGCACTGCGTTGACGATGACTGAAAGCTGTGCCAGACATAACATATTTTCCATTACAATAAAATGATTATTTACATTAAAATATTTCTTTAAAAAAGATTCAAGAAATGCACTTATTATTATTTTATTAATATTACTTGTTATTTACAGAATCTACACAAGATATTTTATTTAGATGAAATACTGCTTATTTTCTACTTTTAACTTAAAAAAAATTAACATTGAAAATTATTTTGTTTCCAAAAGTACAAAGTATTTATTATCACTTCAGAAAGCGTGACTGTTGGTGTTAGGCAGTGTGTGTTTTAATTTCAGTTGTTCAACGTTCAATAAATAATCATAGATAGCAGATAGTGTGTGTTTCCTTTAATTATTTTAAAATCAAGTAATGCACCCTTCTTTTAAAAATCTCTCACTTGTATTATGAGTATATTTACTGTAGAAAATTTGTTAACTAAATAAATTAATTAATTAATTTTATTAATCGTAATTTAGTTAATGTTCAATCAATCGAGATTTCGTTTTTAGGCCAAATCGCCCAGCCCTAATACTTATTCTTGTGTTTTTAAGTACAACTATTGCTTTAGTCTGTTTTATATTGATTAAATCTGATTTTGCCGTAACTTTGGCTGTAGAGTATAAAAAAAATGATTTAAAAAATATATATATTTTATTTAAAAACTGAGCTAAGCTCTGAAAACGTAACAATAGTTTTTGACATATTTAGTTAAAACAATGAAATAATTTATTAAAAACCATTCATGAATTTGACGTTTTGAATCCAGTCCACATGAAGGTCAACTTAAAATCGTGTTTTGAATTAATAGCTTTTTAAAATGGCTCCCAATAATTCATTCAGCTATAGGGCTGGACGATTAATTAAAGTAATCGAAATCGACAATCAGAACATGCAATTACTTTCCCTAACGTGTGTGGAGTTCCGTGACCCCACTCTGTTAAGGCTAATTTTTACTTATTATATTATTCTGATATTATACCTCTGCCAAGTCCATGTATACGGTCTGGAGTAGCCTTCGCATTCCCCCGCACTTCTCAAAAATAACTTAACTACACGTCACAACGACCCATAATGCAAGCTTTGTGATTGATCGGTTTTTGGTAAGTATTAGGGTGGGCGGCGCGGAGAGCTGTGTTTAGGCAATGTGTGTTTAATTTCAGTTGTTCAATAAATAATCATTGATAGTATATGGTGTGTTTACTTCAATTATTTTAAAATCAAGTAATGTATCCTTCTTTCAAAAATCTTGTACTTGTAATATCCCTTGTAATATGTGAGCATGTTTACTGTACAAAACTTGTCTGTGAACTATGAAGTCAAAAACATAAAATAAATAAATAAAATAATCGTTAATTAATTGTAATCGAGTTAAAATGTTCAATTATTCGAGATTTGGATTTTAGGGATGGAGAATTTTTTTTTATTCAGAAATGACGAAAGCTCAACCGCTAAACATTCAGTCAATTTGAATCCAGTCAACTTAGCTCAGCGTTGTGAATCAACAGGTTCTTTTTGATCTGATTCAGAATGATTCACTCAGATGCCTTTCTAACTTAGCATTGTAATATGATTCATATTATGTCTGCACGACCTTAAACATGGCATTATATTTTAAGACATGAATGTATATCATGATTATAGAGAACTAATAAATAAACACTACCCTTAAAAGTGCTCACACACACTGTGCGTGCATGTCATGTCAGTACATTGTTAGGGTAAACGCATTATGTCACAGTTTATTTTCATCATGGTTACTCCACTATTAATAACAGCCATTTAGAAAGACCAGAACCAGCTTTACATAGCATGACGTTTTTATCTAAAACATGTCCCATTGACCCAGAAACCAACGATCCACACCCATCTCTAGGGATGGTATTTTAAAACCAGATTCGTCCCCTGAGATCAGCCCTTGTACTTTTACCTTGCCAGACTAGCCGAACGACGAATGTTTTGCGGAGCCATGTGTCTTCCTATGTGGAAGGAGGAGGTGATAATAACAGAGGAGAGTAAAACTGGGGCGAGACTGTGGTGACTCAGCCCCCCAGTTGTTGTGTTGGAGGTTTGGGGAGTCTGGCGCACTGAGTTCCAGCCTAATTAAGTTGATTTGTTCCCAGCATCTGGCTCCCAGATGTCAGACGATATTCTTTAGCTCAGCTCCCTGCTGTTGAGAGGAGA
Source organism: Danio rerio (assembly GCF_052040795.2). Lineage (NCBI taxonomy): Eukaryota > Metazoa > Chordata > Actinopteri > Cypriniformes > Danionidae > Danio > Danio rerio. The sequence continues at coordinate 36,847,011 of NC_141030.1, read as the reverse complement.
GCAGTGGGACGGCAGGGACCGCAGACTGCTGACTTTTCACGAGCCCCAACGGGGGTGGGACGCTGTAGGTGACTGATGGATGCGGCGGCCAATCGCGCCATGTTTGTCGCAGCTTTCAAGGGAATCTGGTTGGTTCGTTTTAAACGTGCGGTTTATAGTCGCGGGTATGCCTGCAGGTGCATAGCGAACGGTTTTCTCACACCCTATAAAGCGTGTGTTTTTTGCAAAATAGACGTGAAGTTGGGCGAGAAGGTTTTGTCATTGTTTTTACAGCTTTCGCTTTTTTTTTTGTAAACATAACCAGTCTGAGGTCAGCGACTGTTCTTGTGGGAAGCAAATATATCAGTGTTTTCGTATTCATCATAGAACTGCCAAGTAGTAATTGTCAATTTTAAAATATTCTTCATTTGATTCGCAATTCAGACTGAACGATTAACTTACAAACTGATGTCAAGTCGTCATTTTCAATGTAAAACTTTGAATGAATGAGTGTGAATTTTGAATCAGATCCATTTTTTTAGATTCTCAATTTACTCTAAATTCATTCATGAATCTGTTTCTAATAGGGCTGGGTGACTTGGCCTAAAATCAATATCTCGATTAATTGAACAGTTTAACTCGATTGTGATTAATGAATGATTATTTTATGTATTTATTTATTTATTTTGCCCTCAAAGTTTACAGATTTTTGAATGAAGGGCGCATTATTGATTTTAAAATAATTGAAGGAAACACACACTATCTGCTATCTATCATTATTCATTGAACATCAGTGTTGATCAACTGATATTAAAGCACACATTGCCTAAATAACTTGCACTTTTGCAAACATATTCATATTAAAAGTATAAAATAAGCAGTATCTCTTTTAAATAAAATAACTCTTGTTTATCTTGTATATAATAGTTTAAACTGTGTGGATTTATTGCATCTTCTGTTAACAAATATTCTAATGTAAATATTAACTTTAATCTAATGCAGAATGTGCCATCACAAGGCATCTCTGGTGCTGCTTCCAATCATCGTAAAAGTAGTGCAAAGTAAGGCTAAAGAATGGGTTCATCTTTCTACTTGACCAGAGATCAGATGTGGCTGCAAAGTGGCCGTAGATGTATCAATCAGCCTTTAACAGAGTGAGGTCATGTGACTCTGCACGCGGTAGGTAAAGTAATTTAAAAAAATGTTTTGAAAATATTTAATCTATTATAGGTTCTGAATCTCGATTTCGGTTACTTTTCGATTAATCGCCCAGCCCTAGTTTTTAAGCTGAAATTTGAAATCCAACTATTTTAGTTTTGCTAAAGTTCAGCATTTTTTTCTTTCCAGTGAAGCAGGGCTTAATTTTTAACCTCATCATTTAACCTGATCCCCCTTCTCAACCGTTCCCCTCCACCGTCCGCTGTTTACTTTCACTTTTTTCTGCGACTCCCCAACTGTCTTAAGTTTCGTCTGCGACAACCTCCCAACACCTTTGACCCAAAAAATCATTCCAAATCAGTTGTTAATCAAATCAAATCAACTATTTTATTTTAACGAACCATTTCATTCATAAATCAGTTTGGGTTGACGTTGGGTTGGGTAAAAGGTATACTCTAAAATGAAAAATCTGCGCTCAAACTGAAAATCCAGGTTGCTCTTGGCTGAAAACAGAAACCGGGAATGAAATTTGTAACTATAATAACTCAGTAACTTTAAAATGCCATTTCCGACCGATTGTTTTTAGTGGCTGTAATTTTGGTGCATCCCAAATTTTAAATCCAGGTTTCTGAATAATATTAAATTGTATTGACTGGTTCTTTTCAATAAATCTGCTAATCTATTACATGATTCAGACTAAATGATTTGATCGAAAGTTACTAATCAAATTGATGTCTTGAATATCAGATCTGAAGTTAATGTTGTTGGCGTGGGTTTCCTCCGGGTGCTCCGGTTTCCCCCACAAGTCCAAAAACGTGTGCTGTAGGGGAATTGGGTAGGCTAAATTGTCTGTAGTGTATGTGTGTGAATGAGAATGTATTGGTGTTTCTCAGTGATGGCTTGCAGCTTGAAGGGCATCTGCTGCGTAAAACATATGCTGGATAAGTTGGCGATTCATTCCACTGCGGCGACCCCACATTATTGAAGTGACTAAGCTGAAAAGAAAATGAGTGAAAGTTAATGTTTTGAATCCAATTCACTGAATCATTCAGCTTAAATTGTTAATTGAATTAATCTGACTCACTTTTCATTGCTTCTGAAGTATAGGTATGGATATTTTTATAGATTTTTTTTAAATGTGTTTTATTGGCAAATATTTAAATTATTTAGTTTTAGGACGCGTTGTTATTGTTAATTGCCATTTTTTTTTTGGAATCCAAGGTTCATTTTTGGTTCACTACATTGAACTTTAATGTGATTTTCCTGTATTTGCATCAAATCATTCCTTTAGAAGCTCATCCGAATCTTTCCCTTATCTGTCCTCAGAAAGAACTGGATGCCACCGCCACAGCCCTGGCCAACCGACAGGATGAGAGCGAGCAGTCCAGGAAAAAACTCATCGACCAAAGCCGCGAGTTCAAGAAGAATACTCCAGAGGTGAGCGAACGCAACAAATGGACTGAGAGCCTTTTTCCCCCAAATGATAGGAAGCTGCAGGGGTAGTGGAGCGAAGGGGAATCTGAACTCCGAATTGTCAAATGTCTGCACTGGCACTTCCTGGTCTCCTGAGTACCTGTAAAGCACCATGTTTTTTCTGCATTTGATATCAGTTGATTTCTTCTCCCTCCATTTTGACTGCTTACATGATTGTAAACGCGCACCCTGTAGAATTGCATTCTTGTTATTGCGATTGTTCCACTTGAGTTCTGGAGCATGGCCGCGCCGTTACATTACTTTTCGCATTTTGCACTTGTCTGAAACTAGCCATGGTCTTGAATGAGAGGTCAGTGGCGGAGAAAGCAGAGCATATTATGGTTTATCCATTTAGGGAATACTCGGTCTGCATGAATAGCGGCGGACGGTCATGTCCAGACCATAGGGTTGTCTGTGAGGTCATGTTTCCAGAGGAAAAACCGACGATGCATGTTAGCAAGACAGTAAGGATCAGTGATTCTTTATTTACTGAAAACCTTCCCCGATCTGATAGAGTCCTGAGACAAACGTGCCCTGACAGTGGGGGAACATCACCACTAGTGGATCAGGAGGGATATCAGATGTTTGTTCTGGTTAGAAACAGATTATTCGTAATGTGTGGATAGGAGGATGTTTCTAGACTTTGGGTTTTGTTCAGTAGCGTTTACAGACTTTAAATGTTAAATCACATGGCGATGTGTAGATGAGCGACGTTCATGGCGTATGCTTATAAAATTGAACTTGAAATATATTTGTAAATCTAGATAGAATGTCTGATTTTATATAATATGATATAATATTATTTTAAAAAATAGCATAAAACATGTAAAATACAGTTTTTTGACTAAATGTTTTATTATTTAAACAAAATTTTTATTGTTATTTTTGCATCGTAAAGTAGTAACTCATTTTAATTTAATTTAACAAATTGTTTTAGCATTATAATTATTATTTAAAATCATTATGTAAATAATTAATGCATCTATTAAATCGATTAATTAAGTACTCATCTGCTGTTCCACCAATAAATCATTATTTTGATAGTTTTATCTAACGATTGCTAGATCGATTAATCGAGTACCCATCTACTGTTCTACCAGTAAATGTTTATTTTGATAGGTGATTAGTCTAACTATTTTTACATCGAATAATCAAATACTCATTTACTGTTGCACTAGTAAATCTTTTTTTTTTCATAGTTGATTAATCTAATAATTATTCGATCAATTAACCGGGTGCTCGTCTACTCTTACATCAGTAAAATTAATTTTGATAGTTGACTAATCTAATGATTTTTTAGATTAATCAAGTACTAATCTACTGTTACAGCAGTAAATTTGTAGTTTGATAGTTGATTAATTTTAGCGATTATTAGATTGATTAATCGAGTACTCATCTATAGTTGCACCAGTAAATCTTTTTTTATTTTTATTTGATTAATCTAATAATTCTTGGTTTGATTAGTTGGATACTTATCTACTCTTACACAAGTAAATCTTTATTTTGGTTAATGATTAATGTAATGATTTGTTCGATTAATCAAGTACTCATCTACTTTTTCACCAGTAAACTTTATTTTTAAAAGTTGATTAATGTAAAGAGTATTAGTTCAATTAATCGAGTAATTGTCTACTGTTTGACCAGTAAATTAGTATTTTGATAGTTCATTAATCTAATGGTTATTATATCAAATAATCGATCACTAACCTACTCTTTCACCAGTAAATCTTTATTTTGATAATTGATTATTGTAACAATTATTGGATTGATTAATCCAGTACTCATCTACTGTTACATCAATAAAGTCGTTGCTCAATTATTCAACTTGCAGTTACCTAACTAATAAACAAAACCATGTAATTGGATCAGCTTAAAAAAATAAATCACAATTTTAAAGTTACAATAATTATTAAAAAAAACTTTTTTTTACAATACAAATAAATATATTTCGCACACAATGACAATAGGTTATTCTTTGAGCAACAGAATATTTGTTAGCAACTTTTATAGTCGATAATGTTGTCAAATTGTTTCACTCCTAACGCTATTTTAAGCTCATTTATCGGAGGGGGCTTATTTTTGTTTATTTGCTCTTTACTGGTCTCCTCGATTTTCACTTGATTTATCATTTTGAAAGTTTTAGTATCAGAAATGGCTCAGAATTGTGAAGAAAAGTCAGGATGTAGTAATTGCGTCATTTAGCTATAATGAAGGTAAAAGAAAAAGAGACATCAGTCAGAAGACATCCAGAGTTCACAATAACCTCAGGCTTTTCTTTTAGTCCTTGATTAATAATATCCTTATCAGCGTACGAGTGCCTTTGTGAAGATTTCAGACAGGTGCCTCCAATCTTCCAAACGGCAAATCCGCATAATTCCCGCGTGTGTTTAGTTTTGAGAAGTCCCTGCCAGCCCATCTGTAGTGTGGAGAAGTCAAGGGCACGACGGCGGCTCCGGTCAGCGTTATCTTTGATCGCGGTTGCCATCGCCTCCTGCCCTCCTCCCGCTCGCTCCCTCTTTCCTGCGAATTCCTCGCGAGTTACCACTCCCAGAGAGTGCCGATGAATAAATGGAAAATAAAAAACCTGTTTTGTCTCCGGAGCCTCAATAAATCAGTCCCCCTTTTCCATTTAAAATGTCCAGGGCTGCAATTTATGTCTGAGCTTAATAACCCGTTACTAAATTAATCGTGCTGGGGGTTTTGGCTGGGAGGCCACGCGTTCGGAGATTCTGTGAACCCTGTAAAAGAAGAGAAAAAAAAGTCCATCTGAGTTTTTTTTTTTGCGTGGTGCCCAAGGTGCAAGACATCAAGGGCCTCAGTCAGAGACGTGGAAACTCTATCTGTGATGAGGGAGGCTGGAAAGTTACCTTAATGGCCGGACTGTGAATGTGGAATTAATGTGCCACGATTGCATTACCTTACTGTACCGCTCCTTCTGACACTGAGCACACCGTAAACGGCTTAATATAGCTGTTTGTGCTTAATTTGCTCATAGATTTATAGATAGTGAAAATCTTTCTCAACTGGGATATTCAAAAAACATCCTTTGCATTTAGTCCTGTATAAGTTTCAAAAACTTCATTAAGTTTCATTCATAATGGTCTTCATTTCTCAAAGGCCTTACATTTAATTTACCTGCAGAAACCATGGCATTAACCTACCATATTATAACATAAAAATAATTAGATTTCTATTTGATTGCTTAATGTGGGGAATCGACCAATAATTAAAATTCATATCTTCCCTAGCTTCCCTTGCAATTCGTAAGAAAATGTCTCAAATTCCACTCGCTGTCATTTGTTCTTGAATTGGACTGATTTAGTTCTTAGATGTTAGTAACTCACTGACTCTTAGGGAAATATTATCATTAAAAGTTCTTTATTTAGACCCAAAATCTGCTTGAGTTACTTGAAATGTATCAATCATACCTTTTTAGACGTACTTTCTGGTTGTTTTTATGTCATTTTCGAAGCTTTCATAGATAATAATTTATTACACATGGAAATGAGTACATGACTGAAAATGTGTTGTTTTAGTGCTCAGCTGCAGAAAGAAAGCAAATCATACAAGTTTGGAATGACATAAGGCCACTTTCATGCCTGGATGAACTGTCCTTTTAAGGTTTCCAAGCTCATGTGTATATATTTAAAGGGATAAATTGCTGTTTTTGTTTCTCCGTCTCTCTATATCCATTTCCACTAACGTTGCGTAATTGTTATTGACTAGTTATTTATGGAGCTCCTTCATGGTCCTGCTTCGCCTCAGGATGCGGGTTGAAAAGTTTATCGTCCGCTATGCGATGTCAATGTGACAGATAGGGATTTGTTAGGATGACCCGTTACTTTCCAAGCGATTACGTAACGTCTGTGTTTTCCTCGGCGTGCACCTGTGAAATAAATAATCTTAAGCAGCCGTTAAATTTGCCACAGATCACTTCATTTCGTCTTTTTTTTTCTTCTCCTTTTCCACATGCATAAATATTTAACCCAAACAAGCGGCGCATTTGGCCCTATTTTCGTTTAGCTCATTTAGATGGCGTTTTTTAAATAGGATGCGATGGAGACTGAAAGAGACCAGTGTGTCGATGCTGAAATTATATTCAGAGCTGCCTGCGTGATGGAAATATTTTCATAAGGTCATGCGCATTCCCTCCTCACTGGCTCGCATATTTTGAGTTCATGCATTAGACACCATTGATTAAAAAAAATCACATTTTTGGCATTTTTTTGCTGAGAGTGTTGCACCACATGCAAACATCAGAACTTGAAGAGCGCATTTAAACTTTATAGTGAGCGTTTGATAGGAATAAACCACACAGATGCTAAAAGCAGCGCTAATGTACACACTTTATGAAAGCGAACGTGGCATATTTGGGAGTTTATTTGATAGTAGAAAAAATGTGTGCATCCATCATTTACAACGACACTCACCAACCACTTTATTAGGTATAGCTGTCCAACTGCTCAGTATCGCAAATTTTTAATCAATGCATTTAGGCATGTAGACATGGTCAAGATGATCTGCTGCAGTTCAAACAAAGAATCAGATAGGGGAAGAAAGGGGATTTAAGTGACTTTGAACGTGGCACGATTGTTGCTGCCAGATGGACTGGTCTGAGTATTTCAGAAACTGCTGATCTACTGGGATTTTCACACACAACCATCTATAGGGTTTACAGAGAATGGCCAAAAAAAAAAAAAAAAATCCAGTGTGCGGCAGTTCTGTGGGTGCAAATGTCTTATTGATGCCAGAGGTCAGAGGAGAATGGCCAGACTGGTTCGAGGTGATAGAAAGGCAACAGTAATTCAAATAACCTCTCATTACAATCGAGGTATGCAGAAGAGCATCTCTGAATGCACAACACGTTCAACCTTGAGACGGATGGGCTACAGCACCAGAAGACCACACCGGGTGCCGCTCCTGTCAGATAAGAACAGGAAACTGAAGCTACAATTTACACAGACTCACCAAAATTAGACAACAGAATATTGGAAAAATGTTGTCTGGTCTTATGATGGTCTCGATTTGTGCTGCGAGACTCGGATGTTACCGTCAGAGTTTGGCATCAACAACATAAAAGCATGGATCCATCCTGCCTTGTATCAATGGTTCAGGCCAGTGGTGGTGGTGTAATGGTGTGGGGGATATTTTCTTGGCACACTTTGGGTCCATAAGTACCAATTGAGCATTGTGTCATCTCAGTGACAATGAGTACACTGTTCTCAAATGGCCTCCACAGTCACCAGATTTCAATCCAATAGAGCACCTTTGGGATGTGGTGGAACGGGAGATTGGCATCATGGATGTGCAGCCAAAACATCTGCAACAACTGCATGATGCTGTCATGTCAATATGGACCAAAATCTCTGAGGATATTTCTAGTACCTTGTTGAATCTATGCCACAAAGGATTAAGGCAGTTCTCAGGGCTTAAGGCGGTCCAACCTGTACAATAAATTGTATTTAAGGAAGTGCACTGTAAAAAAATATTTTGAGAAACAAAAATAATTTATATATAATAAGGTTAATATAATGTTAATGTATAACTTACATTAACTTAAATTTTTTAAGTTATACAAAGTTTAAACTAATATTTTTAGTCAGTTTGATTGATGTAAGTTTAGATGACTAAAAAAAGTTTTTTTTTTATCTGAAGCAAGAATTTTTTTTTATAATGTACTGTAGACTTAAAAACAAATGAAATTCAAATAATTTATAGTTAATAAGTAATTCATGATTAGTAATATACAGTTTGTTTTGTTTGTTATTTTAGGTTTTAGTATGATTAACCCATAAACGCATTAACAGACCATAGAACATTCATGGGTCAAAAATTAGAAGTTCCATTTTTGCTGTCTGCATCAAATGAAGTGCACAAAGAATATTTTATACATTGAAAGCACATTAAATTTGAAGGATCTGCTTCAAAAAACATATACATTGATGAAAATAATGTGCAAAATATGTTCGAATAATCGTATATTTTCATTCAGTGTAACAAATATTTCTGGAAAAATTAAGCAGCAGGCTTATTTTGGATATACCTACCATAAACAAATCTTGGTTGCCTTTATTTTTAAACTGAATCAATACTAACCTTATGAGTCCATTAAACTTACATTATGCTAAACTGACTTAAAATAGGTTGTGTAACTTTTAAAATTAAGTTAAAACAGGATTAACTTTAAAACTAAACTTTTAGTTATTAAACTTTAAGATTAATAAGTACAATGAACTAAAAACATATGCAGTCATGACTAAATGATCATATAATTTTTTACAGTGTATAAAAATGTGTGAAATATGAAGTGATCATTGAATTCTGTTGTTTTTTAAGTGAATATTAAACCTTTATTCATTTAATAATTAGTTGCTAAGATAGTTGCTGAATATAAAGAATAAAAATGTACAATTTGTTCATATTTTCTGGCTGCACTGGCATCCTTAAAAACTGCTGTCATAAATCATGATATAATGTATTATAAACTATTTTATTACAGTTTTACCGTTTAAATTAAAATCTTGTTTGGTCATTTCAAATACAGAAATGTAATATGTTATATCTCTCCGTGATTAAATACCGTGGTTATAACCATAACTATGGATTAATCATAGTTAGTCAAAAGTAATAATGCAGTTTTCTGTCAAACCATTGTCTCATTTCTTGGAATTTGCCGTTAATAAAGTTCATCTTCCTGCAAATCCAGTTCTGCTTCCTGTAAATTGTGGCCACAACTATAATTTAAAGCTTAAATCTGCTGATGATCTGCCTTTTTTTGGTGCTAGATTTGTATCATATTGTCCATGACTTTCATTGATGTTTCTCCTCAGTTGCGTCAAAGGCCACTACAAAGAGCACAGATTCAAAGCGTCCTTTCTTTTGAGACTTTCCCTCTTCTTTTTTTTTTCTGCAGTTATGATTGTTGTGTCTGTGTGTCAGCCATTTTGATTTTTGCTCCTTCACTGGCTTTGATGTTGCCTTAAAGGCGACGGCTGGTTGGCCTCTGGACGTTGTGATGTTAGTGTCCAGAGATTTCATTGGCTGCCAGGGCTGGTCAGAGAGAGCTGTGAACTGAATGGTCCTGACAAAATGAATACAGTAATTAGGGCTGATCCACTGGCACGCCGCCCACGCTGGCAGACTGGCGTCTTACACTGTTAATTATAGCCGTCCCGTTCGTAACACGACGTTAGGGTATTTACCAAGGACTGAATTTGTTACAGTGTGTTTGTGTGTGTGTGTTTAGAGGTAGAAAGAAAGAGAGAGAGAAAGAAAGTGAGAGCATTGTGTGACTAGCATACTGAAAAATGCCTTTGATGTTGACACTGTAATGGCGGGACGGGGGGCTGGAGAGGCACAATCAAGTGAGGTCTGGGGTCGACATATCCGGTGTGTAGAGCCGAGCCATTCGCTAAATTCATACGAGACAGATGAAATGTTTCCAAAGCACTGGAGAGTAGAAAAATCAAGTTTCTTTCTTAGTTGTGGGTAAAGTACTTGAAAACCACACTTGAGTAAAAATACAGATATTTTACTTGACAATGACATTAGTAAATGTTAAAGTCACTGATTAGAATATTACTTGAGTAAAATTTTTATAGTCTCTGATATTTGTTGTACTTGAGTATGAGTCTTTAAGTCTTTTTTTTGACTAATATTTGTACAAAAGTAAAAAATCAAAGTAAAATTGCAAGAAAAGGCTGTAAATAAAATAAAAGCTTAATCTTTTTTTAAAGTAGACACTGCGTACGTAATAAAAACAGCCAGTAAATAATAAAAATAGCTCTGTTCATTCTTTTAACAGCAGGACGGTGTTCAGTTTTAACTCAGTTTAATATATTTTGTTTACTCTTTGAATTAAAGTAATGTTGGGACCAAATGTTTGGGCATAATAATCAGAATCAGAATGAACTCTATTCACATGTAGAATTTTTTTGTTGTTTTCAGGAACTAACATGCATATCAACACAAGAAAACAGAGGGACATTAAAATAACTGGAAAATAAAGTAAAAAAAAATTATAAATTATAATATTATTCAGAAAAAAATAACTATTTCAAATATAAAAGACTTTCAAACACGTCTGGCTGCTAAACCTTCAATTAACCTCAATGTATTTCTAATGTATTTATATATGCCAATGTTTCTGCATCTTTCAGCTAGCACAAGGACTTCTTCCATTACAAATTTGTTCTAATATAAGAGTAACATTCTAGCAAATATAGGGGGGGATGTTCAACTTCGTTAATGTAGTTGTTTGTCACGGTATTAAGCAATGCGCTGTCAGTCTTATCGTTGAGTATTATCAGTTTCTTGCTAGAATGACATACATGGGCTTGTTCGAAAAATTATATGAACAGCGCAGATTGTGTGAGCACTTGATTGCATGTGCGCAAGCAGATTTTAGTAATGTAGCAGACCCTTGATTGGTCAAACTCAAACTTCGTCTTTGTTACTTCGGTTTCATTTTGTAGTGTGTAACGAATGTGAAGGAAGCGTATCGAGGTAAAAGTATTGATATTATTGCAGTCAAGTAAAAGATGAGAAAAATAAAAACTCAAGTACAGATAACCACCAAAAATTGCACACGCTAACTCAGACTTCATCTTTGTTACTTCAGTTTAAGTTTATAGTAAGGAACGAATGTCTTACTTGTATCAGAGTAAAAATATAAAATTTATTGCAGGCAAGTAAAAGTAAAAGTTAACAAATAAAAAATCAAGTACAGATAATCATGAAAAACTATTGCACAAGCGAATTTAGGTAATTCAGAAAACCCCAGATTCATCAAAATCAAACTTTGTCTTGGTTAATTCGTTTTCATTTTGTTATAAGTAACAAATGTCTTTCAGGAAAACGTATCGGAGTAAAAGTTTCTACAGCAATTTATTGCAGTCAGGTAGAAGCTGACAGAAAAATAAAAACTTGGTAATTACAAAAAATTCAGCTTCGGTTTACCTTTGTAGTAAGTAACAAATGTCGGGAAATGTTTCAGAGTAAAAGTATTGAATTTATTGTTGTCAAGTAAAAGTAAAAGTTGACAGAAAAATAAAAACTCAAGTACAGATAATCACGAAAAATTATTTCACACGCTAACTCAGACTTTATCTTTGTTACTTCAGTTTCAGTTTATAGTAAGGAATGAATGTCTTACTTGTATCAAAGTAAAAATATAAAATTTATTGCAGGCAAGTAAAAGTAAAAGTTAACAAATAAAAAAATCAAGTACAGATAATCACGAAAAACTATTGCACAAGCGAATTTAGGTAATTCAGAAAACCACAGATTCGTCAAAATCAAACTTTCAAACTCTGAGTAAAAGTATTGAATTTATTGTTGTCAAGTAAAAGTAAAAGTTGACAGAAAAATAAAAACTCAAGTACAAATAATCACAAAATTATTGCGCAAACAAATTAAGGTAATTTAGCAAACTACTGATTCGTCAAACTCAAACTACCTCTTTTTTCGGTTTCATTTTGTAGTGAGTAAAGAATGTCGGGGAAATAGGGGATTGAAAGTATCGAATTTATTGTAGTCAAGTACAAGTCGACAGAACAATAAAAACTCAAGTACAAATAGTCACTGAAAATTACTGCACAATTTTAGGTAATGCAGCAAACCACCTGATTTGTCAAACTTCGTCTATGTTACTTCGGTTTCACTTTGTAGTGAGTAACAAGTATCGGGAAAATGTTTCTGAGTAAAAGTATTGAATTTATTGTAGTCAAGTATAAGTTGACCAAAAAATAAAAACTTTAGTACAGATAATCACTGAAAATTATTGCGCAAACAAATTTAGGTAATTCAACAAACCTCTGATTCGTGAAACTTCATCTTTGTCACTTCGGGTTCCTTTTGTAATAGGTAACAAATGTCGAGAAAATGTATCTGTAAAAGTATTGAAAACTTAAGTACAGATAATCACAAAAATACTCAAGTACTCGAACAAAGTTTTATTACTTTGTTACATTGTTTTTTCTATTGTACTGTACATTTTAATAGATTTTTTTTTTTATACTGCCGTGTGATAAATGAGACCTTTGGCTAATAGAAAACCCCATGTGTCTGTAGTTTCAGAAGACAGCAATATCAGCTGTGAAATAGCTAAGATATGACGGTCTGCTCTCAAAAGTCCGAGATTTCAGTCAGGGTTCGTCACACTCTTTTTTTAGTCCAGTTCCTGAAGTTGAGACTTGAATAACTATGTGAAACTGATATATATAAAATTGAGAAGTTCATTAAGTCTCTTGAGCTGTAAACGGTGAGCAATACAGCACATGTTTAGTCTATCTTGGATCAACAGACCTTGTTCAGGGATTCAGTCATGTTTAATCATGCTCTTGCTCGATATGTAGTGTGTATAAATATGAAACATGCTTGCTGGAGTTGTAATATAATATATGGCTTAAACCACAATGCAAGAATGGAAGTCTGACAAAGTATTTCTTGTGTTTTTGTTTTTATTAGATATTACCCTTTGGTTTCTCAGCCATAATATGTTTGTATATGTTATGTATATGTTGTATATGTTAAATAGTTTAATACTGATATATCGAAATGTATGACCGTGTGTGTGTGTGTGAGAATGTGTGCCTGATGTCTGAAGTTTTGGATCTGTAAGATCTTTTTTTTTTTTTTTTAAGAAATTCATATTTTATTCAGCAAGGATGCCTTAAATTTATCAAAAGTGTTGGTGGGGAGTTGCATAAGAATTTCTTTTTTTTTTTTCAATAAATAAACATCCTGTTGATCAATATATCCTTATAAAACAGAAGCTTCCACAAAAATATTAAGCAGCACAACTGTTTTCACATTTTTTCTTGCCCAAAATCAGCACTGGTTTTAGACTGAATTGTTGCTTTGACATCACATTAACAAATGATGTTTTAAAAAATTGTTAAAATTAAGAATCCTTTACAATCAATGGCCACTTCATCATTTGTACATCTATCCAACTGCTTGGTAACACAAATTTCTAATTAACCCATCACATGGCAGCACCTCAATGCCTATAGGCATGCAGACATGGTCAAGACAATCTGCTGCAGTTCAAACCGAGCATCAGAATGGGGAAGAAAAACAGAATAGTTGAACAAAATTATAAATTTATGCATAGAACAAAATGTACCCTAATGTATCATCCAGGTGTCACAGATGTAAAACCTATTCAGGATCAATCATGCATGTTTTTTGGGAATGCAAAAAGCAAAAGTTTTTATGGAAAGCTGTACAGGACTATACAGCCAAAGCTTTGCAAATTCCATTGGACAACAGAACAACACTATACCTCTTTGGTACAGAACTGAATAAGACACTTGATCCTACTTCTATAAAGTGACTCGTCATCATCTCCCATCTAGCAAAAAATGCATTTTGCTCAACTGGAACCAACAAAGACCTAAAACATTTGAACTGTTCATACAACTTCATTGAATGAAACAATGCTCTTGGAACAATACAAATACTACCTTAGAAACAAAGGGGATGTCTTTCAAAAAATATGGATGAACCTCTGACTCTGAACACTTCTGATGTATTTTTATAATAAGTGTGACTTTACTCAATCACAGCAGAACTTTATTTGTGTGTTACGGTTTTTACATTCTGTTTGTATTTTTGTTTATTTATTTTTACTTATTTATTTATTGTTTTTTTTTCTCTGACTTTTGCTGCTATACTGTCTACTAATATCCTTGTCTATGTCCTTTTTTTGTTTATGTTTGTATGTTCTGTATAACCAATAAACAAAGAAAAAAAAAGAGAATAGGGAAGAAAGGTGATTTAAGTGACTGAACGTGGCACGGTTGTTGGTGCCAGGCGAGCTGGTCTGAGTATTTCAGAAACTGCTGATCTACTGCAATTTACACGCACAACCATCTCTAGGGTTTACAGAGATGGGTTTGCGGGTTTCCAGACTGGTTTGAGCTAGTAGAAGGGCAACAATAACTCAATATTATATACGGAGATATTTTTGGGATTTTTTCCTGGCACACTTTGGGCCCATTAGTACCAATTAAGCATCGTGTCAATGCCACAGCCTACCTGAGTATTGTTGCTGACCATGTCCATCCCTTGATGACAACAGTGAACTCATCTTCTGGCTTCTTCCAGTAGGATAACACGGCATGTCATAAAGCGTGAATCATCCCAGACTGATTTCTTGAACATGACGATGAGTTCACTGTACTCAAATGGCCTCCACAGTCACCAGAGCTCAATCCAACAGAGCACCCTTGGGATGTGGTGGAATGAGAGATTGGCATCATGGATGTGCAGCCGACAAATCTGCAGCAACTTCATGATTCTGTTCTGTCAATATGGAGCAAAATCTCTGAGGAATATTTCCAGTACCTTGCTGAATCTATGCCACGAAGGATTTAAGGCAGTTCTGAAAGCAAACAAGGGACCAACCCAATACTAGTAAGGTGTACCTAATAAAGTGGCCGGTGACTAAAAATTTCATACTGAACTAAATGAAACATTCTAGCTTATTAAAATTTTATACATTTATATTAAATACTGGATTAGTGATGAAATAGATTAATTTCATAAACATAAAAATCTTTTCAACACCAAATGGCAAAGCTTGACTTATAACTTGCATTACAAAGCTTGCATGCAGTTTTTTATTGGCTCATTCTCGGCTAGAGTTTGTTTTGATATACATTTGAATATGATAACATCCTGCGTTTTCCGAGGAAAGAAAAAAAATATGTTCAAAGTTCTTCTGTGTCCTGTCAGGGGTGATTTGCTTTTACATGGTATCCTTGAAGAGGGGGTGACCTACTAAAGGCTTGTGTGGGAGAGAGACGGGTCAGGGATATCTGTCTCTCTGCATAGCCTTCAGGTTCATGGAGGGGTTTTAGCATTAGTGCCTATACGTCTCCTTCTGACAGGTTAGTAGAGCTGAGTCAAGGGAGGAGAAGATGAGAGGAAAAAGGCACAATAAACTTGAGATTAGTCGATGATTTGCTTCTCCCCTCCCCCTTCTCGTGTTTGTTTGCGAGCACTTGTTTAATGTACTGGTCCGTCGTATTTGTTGCCTGTAGGATTTGATCCATCTGCTCAGCCAAAAGCTGGGAACGAGACTGGAGTGGAACTGATGGGGCTTGACTGTGTGCCACTTCCTGTCTCTCTCGGCTGATTTGATTGGCTGTTCCTCAGAGCTTCCTGTCTGATAGTCACCACTGGACTCTGCTGAGTGTTATGCATTCGGATCTTCTGACTGTTTATGAATCACGCTGGCCCACATTTCAAAGCAGGCGCACTTTACTTTCTTTTAGATCACCGTTTGATTGGTAGTTTTCCAAATGAGCGTCGATTCCTTTATAATTGTTTCATGTTTGTGTAAGGTCTAATTCATCATCTCCTGCCTGGTGACTTTATTATTCATTCAAAAAATAAAAAATAGAAAGCCGATTTCAGTGACGTCATAAGAATTCGTTTATGTTCGCATCAGAAATGCATCAGTGAGCATGTGCGAGTGCTTGAATCTGGCATACCGAGCCCTCTCTTGAGTTTGTCGGAAGATGCAGGACGAGAGGCGAATATAATTTTTCCACCTTGTTTAGAATCCCTTTGTGCTGAGATATTGCAGTGGGTCATTAGAGCCGACAGGAATGGGACATGGAATGGGAATAGGAGCCGGAATGGGAACCCTCCCTCTGGAGTTCTGGGGGGTTCGTCTGTCCCTGAGCTGCCTGGAGAAGAGTAATCTGTCTTCTCGAGGCGGCCTAGCCGACAACAGATTGGTCACGTTAGCTGAGCCTTTGCAACCCCCAGCGATCCTTTCAAAACCCTGCAATCTACAGTCCTGCGGTCAGAAATCAAGCCTTAAAGGGATAGTTCACCTAAAAATAAAAATGCGGCGATCGTTTGCTCCTCGTATCATTTTAAAAGCTGCAGGACTTTCTTCTGTGAACTGTTGAGTATTTGTTCTTGGTCACATAATTGAAGTGAACAAGGTTCAGAACAACTGTGATTTTCATCGTGTGGACCACAGGGGGAATAAAACTCCCTAAATATCTACTTTTTTGTTTTCTTTTAAGCGCTTTGAGTGTCTACTAAAATATATAATTTCTGCTTGTTCAAACTACTTATTTAAGATAAGCTGAATCAACACAATTCTTGAGATTTTATTGGGACCGCTTATTTTTTATGTTCAATCCACATTAATTTGTTAAAGGTGTTAGGTTAACTTAATGGATTTGTGTTGGGACAACATGAATGAATTGTGTGGAACCCTGCATTTTTTTACAGTGTATAAATGTAAGGAATTATTATTATTGTTTAACTAATACAGGCTTTGGTGTTCACTCAGAAATTGCTAGAAAATGTAATAAACTTAACAATTAGAAAGAAATGGCAAGTAAAAGGTTGTGTGCTCCTAAATTCAGTTCAAGTTTACTTGTACAGTGCTTTTTACAAAAATTATTGTTCCAAAGCAGCTTCATCATTACATTACTGTTGTGTATGTCCTACCAAGGTGTACTACAGCTTTGTTTATTCTTTTCTTTTCTTATTTTACATAGTTTTTAACTCTTTATTACAAAAACAACAGTAATTTTCATAGTGTGGACCATGGGGGAATAAAACTCTTTAAATTTATACTTTTTTCCCCCTTTAAAGCGCTTTGAGTGTCCAGAAAAGTGCTATATAAATGTAAGGAATTATTATTATTGTTGTTGTTGTTATTATTTAAGTGATACAGGTTTGAATAGACACATAGTGATCAGTCAGAAATTGTTAGAATATATAATAAATAATTAAGAATTAGAAAGAAATGGAAAGTAACTAGTTGTGTGCTCCAAAATTCAGTTTAAGCTTACTTGTACAGCGCTTTTTACAACAATTATTCTTCTAAAGCAGCTTCACAAAAGGTGCCCATCATTACATTACTGTTGTGTATGTCCTAACAAAGTGTACTACAGCTTTGTTTATTCTTTTCTTTTCTCATTTTTCATAGCTTTAACCTCTTTATAACAAAAAACAGCAATGATTTACATTGTGTGGACCACAATCAGGAAAAAAACTCCTCAAATATACACTTTTTTTTTTCTTTAAAGCACTTTCAGTGTCCTGAAAATCGCAATATAAATGTAAGGAATTATTATTATTTAAGTAATGGAGGTTTGTTTTGACACACTGGTGTTCACTCAGAAATTGTCAGAAAATATAATAAACAGTTAACAATTAGAAAGAAATGGCAAGTACAAGTTGTGTACTCTAAATATCAATTCAAGTTTACTTGTATAGCGCTTTTTACAATATTTATAGTTCCAAAGCAGCTTTACAAAAGGTGCCCATCATTACATTACTGTTGTGTATGTCCTACAAAAGTGTGCTACAGCTTTGTTTATTCACTTCTTTTTTTTAAATTTCTATAGATTTTAACTTCTTTTTTTACAAAAAAACAAAACAAAACAATATTACAGCATAAATGTTCGCATGCATTCAAATGCAGTAGTCAACAGATTACAAATGAAAAAAACAATAATAGCAGGGGTAAACAAAAACTAACAAAAACAAACAAACAATGATTACCTACATAGACAAGTTTCCTTATAGGCACAAATATGCATGTACACATAAAAACCAGCAAATAAAATAGAAAAGTACAGTACAGCTTCTTTCATTTTTTTCACAGTGCATGAAAGTGACAGAATTTTGATTCAAACTATCCCTTTAAATCCCATAATGTCCCCAAGACAAGGAGGATCTCGGATCAGAGCCCGGATAAATCAGGAATCTAAATTCCCCTGTCCGTTATATTAGGTTAATTAAGCCGTCAAATGCAAAATGTCTTAAACTTGTGTGACACACACACTGCCTAAAGCATCTTTCTCCCCTCCGCTTTCTCTTAACATTGTCATTTTGTGACTTTTGATTAGAAAATACTTGATTGCCACTGTCAGATATCCTATTCGTCACTCACGTTTATCAGGCAATTCTCTCTTGTTAGCTGACTTTAAATCAAATCACTCACTACTTTGTTTGTTTAGTCTGTTTATAAAAGAATCTTTATATATTGTTTGCATATAAGTAAATACTTAAGTTCTTTGTGCTCAGATACAAAGAAAGTTAGTATTAGTAGACCCAAAAAGAATGCATATATTCTTCGAAAGCAAATACTTACACTTATTGTTTAGTGTCAAAGAACACTTATACTCTTTGTGGGTTTTTACGCAACCTTAGGCTGGCTAAACAACATATTATTGTGTCAGTGAATATGTGTGTGTGTGTGTGTGTATGTGTTTGTTTGTGTGTTTTAACGTCTGCAAGAGCCTGATAACCCACACACTCATCTTCATCTCCTTGGGTGGGCAGTGTAGCGGCCTTGGGAGCGTGATCAGATTTCAGGCTGTGCTCCATCATTCCCGAGCAAACGGCTGTGCTGTCAGACATACTCGGATGCACGCCGAAACACGCACCCTTAAACGCATACGTTCTACACTCTCGTAAAGACTCATCGTGTGTAAAAGCACACAGACAGGCGTGCACACATGCACAGACGCCATTAACCCTAGATCCACTTACTGCTTTTCAACACTGGGCTTGCCTGTCCTGTGCTTTTCAGCGCTGCTGAACCTCCGGAAGCCCGTCCTCTGAAGGGCCCCAGTCTCAATCACCTGGTCCCCAGTGTTAGATGTCCTAACAGAGACCTACTTTTACTGATTAATGTACCTCGGAGGTCTTTGTCTGACTTGGGTTACCGATTCTTAGAGTAAATGCGCGCACACACACACCTGCACAGTGTCCTTTCAGCAGTTCTTAATGGGGCACAAATTTCAGGATTCTGTTTGATCACGATTTACTAGATTGGGGTTCAGTTTGTTGTGGATTCATGTGAATATTAGGTATATTTATTTTCTCAACTAATGCAGTAAGTTATTTAGCAACACTTCACTTATTAACATACACTGGAAAAAATGCCGGGTTCCACACAATTCTTTCATTCCGTCACAACACAAAACAATTAAGGTAACTTGAAGTGGATTAAACATAAAACAATGTAGTTGTCCCCCAAAAAAATGTAATAATTGAGTGGTTTTTATCAAGTAGTGCTCTCAAAATGACATTTGTTGCTTGTTGAAACTACTTATTTAAAATGAGTTGAAACAACACAATTATTAAAGGTTTTTAGATTTTACAAAATGAAGTAGGTTGAACATAAAACGATTAAGTTGTCCCAGAAAACATAATAATTGTGTGGTTTTAATATAAGGCGAGGCAGTGGCGCAGTAGGTTGTGCTGTCGCCTCACAGCAAAAAGGTCACTGGGTCGCTGGTTCGAACCTCGGCTCAGTTAGCGTTTCTGTGTGGAGTTTGCATGTTCTCCTTGCCTTCGCGTGGGTTTCCTCTGGGTGCTCCGGTTTCTCCCACAGTCCAAAGACATGTGGTACAGGTGAATTGGGTAGGCTAAATTGTCCGTAGTGTATGAGTGTGTGTGTGAATGTGTGTGTGGATGTTTCCCAGAGATGGGTTGCGGCTGGAAGGGCATCCCCTGCGTAAAAACTTGCTGGATAAGTTGGCGGTTCATTCCGCTGTGGCGACCCCGGATTAATAAAGGGACTAAGCCGACAAGATAATGAATGAATGGTTTTAATATAGTACACTCAAAAACTGATTTTTGCTGCTTGTTCAGGCTACTTATTCAAAATATGTTGAAACAACACAATTATTAGGGATTTTAAGGACAACTTAATTGATTTATGTTCAACCTACTTAAATTTGTAATAAAACAATTGAGTTGTCCCAAAAAGCGTAAAAATGGTGTTGTTTTTAATATGTAGTTCATTCAAAAAAATTATGTTTGCTGCTCGCTTCAAACTACTTATTTAAAATGAGTTGAAACAACACAATTGTTAAGGGTTTTTAGGATAGCTAATTCGTTCTTACAAAATTAAGTAGGTTGAACATAAAACAATTAAGTTGTCCCAAAAAACTTAATAATCGTTTGGTTTTTTAATATGTAGTACACTCAAAAAATGACGTTTGCTGCTGGTTTAAAGTAATTATTTGAAATGAGTTGAAACAACACAGTTATTATGGGTTTTTATGACAACTTAATAGTTTTACAAATTTAAGTAGGTTGAAAAAAAAGTTTGTTTTTCCAAATTGTAAAGTTTTAAATTATTTAAAAAAAGTAGTTTGAACAAGCTGCAAGAGTGTATTACATATTAAATATAAATGTAAACGAACAGCTTTTCTGAATATAACATTTCTTGACAGGGTTTGCATCGTATTTAACTGCAGTCTTTCAATGGTCAGTTGTTTTGTGTCTGTCAGCATCTGCTTTTAATGGATGCTTATTTCGTGCTATAACTAATGGTGTAAGTGTTGCTTGTTCTAAAAGCATTGAAGAATTCTGTTAACCCACATTAAAGAGCACAAAAACTGTAGTAATTGTATGAATTTCATTATAAAATGTTATTTAATTTTAAAGTGGATATTAAAGTAAAAAAAAGCACTAAGCTTGTTGTTAAAATGCCCAACTTCTTTTGTGGAGATGCCAGTTTCAGTTGTGTTTGGACAATTTGTTTAAAGTGGTGCCGTGACCCGGATGAGTGTGTTGGGGCCAGTTCTGTTGGTAAACCTCACAAATTATGACAGAATTTACTTTTTTAGGCGCATATTAGTCAGAAAGTTACTGTATCAAATATAAAAAATCTGTAAGACATCAGTTATTCAAATTAATCAGAGAATTTACATTTTTGTGTGAACTATCCCTTTAAGGGGTCACGTTGGTGTGCAAGTATAACGGAGGCCAGCTGGTAAGGGTAGTTGAAAGTATTGATGTAGACTGGTTGGGATTGAGGTATCAATATTGGTTCATGAAAATGAGAACCAATCAAAATCCAGCCCTAAAGCTCTGAAACTCTTGAGTGTGGCGCAAGAGGTCTGGCATCTTCTCCAGGAACCATTAAATTGTAGACTTATTTTTTGCATGGGATATTTTAAGCACCCGCAGCCAAGGCCGTCTGTCTAATGCGACAATAATTCCTGTCATCTCTTTATTTGGGTGGAGCTGCCATATTTACACCGGCGCTGAGTGACAATGGCGAAAAGCGAGATGGGATGTATGGACCGGGCAGGCCCCACTCCTTCACCCGCCCTGCCCTGTGCCCGGGTCTCTGCCCGTCACTCCATCTGCCACCTGCGGTTGGAGGTGCCAAGGCTACAGACCATTAGCACAGAGCAGGTCTGTATTTATAGCGCTTAACGGGCATGACTCAACAGCATCACTGTTTGCTTTTAGCTGTAATGGAATCTGCGCTTTGCTGAACACAGAAAAGCCATTATTGTGTATGATAATATTGTTTCTGTCGATGGGCGAACCGGGACTAAAATTTCCACCGGACCGCTTGCACCTGCAGAAACCTTGTTTATAGTGAGAGAGAAATAGGCAGGCGTAGGAAGGTGTAAGTTAGTTGTGTGTGTGCGTGTGGAGCACTGACTGATGTCATGCTGGCCATGTGACTCTGCTCTCGGAGATGAGGTAATGGCTGTTGACGTTTACAGCTCCCCCTAATGAAAGACTGTGTAAAGTGTGATGCTTGTAACGGGACGTAAAACCAGCTAGTAAACCTCTAATGTCACGCAGGACTACACAACATAGGTTTTAGACTCTTCAGATACTTTCCAGATGACTGTTCTGAATCGTAGCTGTGTGGATGTTTTAAACATGGTGTGCAGAATGCTCTATAGTTTTAAGTGTTGCTGCATTCATATTATTTGTTTTTATTATTAGTTTTTCCTCCATATAAATATATTATACTTATGCTATTAATAGTTAATAGCTATATATATATATACACATGTGTGTGTGTGTATGTATGTATGTATGTATGTATGTATGTATGTATGTATATATATATATATATATATATATATATATATATATATATATATATATATATATATATATATATATATAGTAGTATATTTATATATTTAGATTTGTGCAGTTTAAAATTTAAAAGAATTCACTGTATTTACATATTATATCATAACATTTGATTTTAAAATGAACATTTGTTTGTGTATAAAGACAACTTTTATATATTATAAATTGCAAATTTTTATTATTATTTATCTTGTGTTAAGCAAATATTCACACAATTTATATAAATATAAAATACCTAAAATACTTAAGACTATTTAAATTTTGTTATAAATATTAATTACTATTGCATTTTAAATATTAAAATTTTATATACAAATCTAATTCACAAACACACACACACACATATATTTAATTTTTTTATTATATTTGAATATGATATATAATTTGTTTATTGTTAATGCTAGATATTTATACGTTTTTATTAAACTTTTCTTATATGCAGATATAAGACACACACACACACACACACACACACACACACACACACACACACACACACACACACACACACACACACACACACACACACAATGTTACAAAAATGTACAATTTATATAAATAAATTACTTAAATGCCTAAATGCATTATTTATCAATTATTTGAGTATATATAAATAAATCTATATCATAACATTTGGTTTAAAATGATTTTTTTTCTATAAAAAGACTACTTTTATTTATTATATTTTTAAAAAAATTATTTTTCTTGCAGAAGTTTTGCAGATATTCACACAATTTATATAAATATAAAATACTTAAATTTTTGAACATGATTATTTTTACATTTTTTATAAATATAAATATTAATACATTTTAAATATTAAACATTTAATATACAGATCTAGTTCATATATATATATATATACACACACACACACACACACACACACACACACACACACACACACACACACACACACACTGTGTTTTTCTTATTATTTACCATGTTTATGTAGACATTACATGAAACATTACGTCATGAAAATGTATTCTAAAAATTGTGTATATACAAATAATTAAAAATGATTACAAATTTCGACTATATTTATTATGTTATGTATAATATATTTTTATACATATTTACATTGATATATATTTAAATAGCTTGTATTATTATTATATAGTTCAAATTTTGAATATATAATTCAGTATCATCTCCATAATGTATTTACATGTCTAAGTTATTGAGTGTGAGTATGTGTAACGCTATGTGTGCTCATGTGTGTATGTGACTGCGCTGGGCCTCCCCTTTGCCAGTGTCCTCTGTTTCCCATTCCAGCCCTGATGAGTCAGAGTCTGTGAATGCAGCCGAGCGAACAGCAGCACTGTGACGTTAATGTGTTTACGCTCTCTGCGCTCCCTCTGCTACAGCGGCCCGCTCGCTCTGACCTCCTCATACAGGCACAGTCTCTCCTCATCCAAACAGACACAGCTTCTCCTTTACATGCTAACACAGGCTCTGTTACTAGCTCCTGTAGTTTCTCATCTACAGGCTAACACAAGCTCAACACTGGCTGTCCTTTTCAAACGCATACAGTCTGTACTTTATAAGCACATATTAT
The DNA here is from genome assembly GCF_052040795.2 of Danio rerio. Lineage (NCBI taxonomy): Eukaryota > Metazoa > Chordata > Actinopteri > Cypriniformes > Danionidae > Danio > Danio rerio. Next base: position 36,822,935 of record NC_141030.1, on the reverse strand, counting down.
CTCTAGAACATTTTCCTCTTGTTCAAACTGTCACCGGCTCCTTTTACACTCCAAACTGAACTTTCATAAAGTAATTTACAAGCTTTTTATATTACTGAATGAAACGTAACATTTCTTTTATACAGAGACAAAGCAACAATTTTGACATGAAATATATCTGCTATTTCTTTTTTCTTTTTTTGGACAAAAATGTAAAATACGTAGGTAAAATGGAAGAAAGAAAAACCCTGGTTGTGTTTTTAGGGCTGTAAATGTGATTCATTGATGTAGTTATAATAGTTTTTATAGTTATTGTTATGATTATTATTATTATTATTTGTTCTTAGTTATATTATTATAATTTTTTCTTAATTTTGTTTCCAACAATTAAATAATAATAAAAATATAGTTAATAAAATAATAAAATATATTAATTTTAAAGTAATAATAACAATAATGACAATAATAATAATAATAATAAAATTAACTATTATTAATAATAATACATTTTTTATTATTGTAACCTTAAATACTTAAAATAAGTCATGTACTATATTTTATATATACACACACACACACACACACACACACACACATACACACACACACACACACACACACATACATACATACATACATACAACAGTTCTGTCTGGTTCTTAAATCTGATTGGCTGGTAGCAGTGCATTATTTTGCAATAACAGCAATTGTACAGCCTCCTCACTCTTCTGTACTGCTCCGCCCACATACTGTACATCGAGCAGAGGACACTTTACAGTTTGACATATTGCTGCTGTTGGACAACATAATGTACTTTTGAGGTTTTTTTAGTCGAGAATGTAGTTCTTTAGATTGCATCTATGCAGTTTATTTATAAGGATAGGGCCTATTTTTATATATATATATATATATAATTTCTAAGAGAGAACGCGTCGGTGGCCATTAGCCTGCCATACTGATCTGACCAAAGACGGATGACGTCGTCCATCCACAAGGTGGTGACAGGACACATAATAAGCCCTTTGAAGATTATAACAGCCTAATTTCTAATTAAAACTAATCAAATTATAATTAAATTGGTAAGCATACCTGCCAATACTACTGTTTTTACCAGGAGTCTCCTGTATTACAGACCAATCTCCCGCAACCATCGTGTTTTGTTATTTCTCCCTAAAAAATCCCTTAATTTTGTAAAAGTAGTCAGCTTTATTATTTTTTTTATTACAATATAAGCCCTCACTACACACTCTATACACTTTTTTTCAGGCAGACATTTTCTGGACTTATTTTTAGACATTAAAATAAGCTTTTTAGCTTTTGTGTGGATAATGTTGGCATTCAGCGAAATGTTCTTTTTTTCTTGCAATTAGTGATCCTCAAAACTAAAGCAGACTCCATCCTTAAGGGGGTCGCACAGCCGATGGGCTGCGCACATGACAGTTGCGCAGTTGAGACACATAAGATGTTATTTAAAATGAAACTATTCAGATGGCGCTCTAAAACATGAACAGTGTCCTGAGTCGTAGCTGGGTGCAGCAGACAGCCACTGACTTAGTGCACCGGTGTGTGAAATCTGACATAAACGTACTGCATGTTTACAATTTTAAAATGCATCGCACTACGTGGAGAGGCGTAGCCGATGTGTCTTCCCTTTTACGATGCTCTTGCTGCAGACAGTTGCAATCCTTTTTGTTGAAACTCGCACTGCTAGCGATCGAAAATGTGTTCATTTGGCCAGCTGAACGCATTCTGTACTGTACAGGAGACATGAAGGAGAATGATTGACAATGGTCTACAGCCAATCAGGATGCAGAACACTATGCACTGTTAAAAAAGCAAAAGAAAAAACAAAAACATTTTGCACCAAAAAAAATCTGCAAAACTGCGAGGCCACGAAAGATAAACAGCATTATAGCGAGGGACCACTGTATAATAAACATAATACATTGACTAAAAAGCAGAAAATATTAAAAAAAATATATATTTTTTATAATCAACCTCTGGGTCCCACAATCCCATAGCCAGTCGCTCCTGTTCACAGATTGCATCGACTTTCTTTCGTTCATTCTTTCCACACAGAGCTGTGTTTTCTCTCCTTGGATCTGAATGTCTGAGGAGAGCAGACTTGAATTTGACTTTATTCAGCGGCAGCGGTGGGGGCGTTCGGGGGACTTTGCTCAGTTGTGGTCCCTCCTGTGAACAGCCATGGCTGTCAGTGAAACATTAAACTGATTTGTGGCCTGTGCGAGTCTCCTGAGGGAGGTGGGCTGGCAGTCTCCCTGCAATTCTGTCCCTCAATCTCAATACTGATCTTGAATCAGTACGGCCTGAAAACCTATCCACCAAATTGATGTTTTATATTAAACGGCGAGTGTAGTTCACGCTCGGCGTCCAGACGCTGTGAAACAGATGTCTTCTCAGCTGTAACAAATTGTTGTGTGTGTATATATTTATAGTCTTGGCGGACGATCGGCCTTGTTTCATTTTTTTGGCCGGCTTGTGACGTGCCTTGCTGTGCCTTGAAATGCGCTGCTTTTTTTTCCGACAGTTCACGCAATTTCAATTGAAACATAAAGACAGAGCAGGACATAATGAGTAGCTCCTCCCATTTTTACAAAATATCCAATAGGGTTTTGTTTATATCACTGATCTGCCAGGGTGGGACATTGTGTAGCTCCTCCCCTTAAAAAAAATTACCAATAGGAATTGCTTATATAACTGCTTTGTTGGGACGAGACATATTAAGTAGCTCCTCCCCTTTTTGCAAAATAACCAGTAGGGTTTTGTTTATATAAGTGTTTTTCAAGGGCGAAACATTGAGTTGCTCCTCCTCTATTTACAAAATATGTAATAGGGTTTTGTATACAGAACTGATCTTCCAGGGCAAGACATATTGAGTAGCTCCTCCCCTTTTACAAAGTAGCGAATAGGTTTTTTTTTTATATAACTGCTCTGCCAGGGCGGGATGTATTGAGTAGCTCCTCCCCATTTTACAAAATATCCAAAAGGGTTTTGTTTATATCACTGCTCTTTAAGGGCGAGACATTGAGTAGCTCCCCTCCTTTTTACAAATAGCAAATAGGGCTTTGTTTATATGACTGCTCTGCTAGGGCGGGACATATTGAGTAGCACCTCCTCTTTTTACAAAATACCCAATAGGGTTTTGTTTATATCACTGATCTACAGGGTTTGGATATATTAAGTCGCTTCTCCCATTTTACAAAATAGCCAATAGGGTTTCGTTTATCTCCCTGCTCTGTCAGGGCGAGATATATCAAGTTGCTCCTCCCCTTTTTACAAAATAACCAATAGAGTTATGTTTAATTAACTGCTCTGACAGGGCAAGTCTAATTGAGTAGCTCCTTCCCTTTTTACAAAATAACCATTAGGGTTTTGTTAGAAAACTGCTCTGCAAGGGCGGGACATATTTCGTAGCTCCTCCCCTTTTTACAAAATAACCAATGGGGTTTTGTTTAAATAACTGCTCTGCAAGCACGGGACTTTGTTGCTCCTCCCCTTTTATAAGTAGAAGAACAGTCTTTCCAAATGATTGCGCTCTGATATGGTCAGAAGACTTAATGAGAAGCTGAAGTGACCAGTGATGTCTTAAAAATCATTGAATATTAATGGCGGAAGCAAAGTTTAGAAGAATGCTTATCTTCCAAATGCAAATGTTGTTAATAGTATTGAGCACACTAGCTTATAGATAACCTTAGGACTACATATTGATACTATCACCACAAAGAAACGCTTATGTTGATTTTAGGGGGTCTTTAAGTGTTTGCCGTTTGTTTGTTCTGTTGCTCTGCGTTTTAATTCATTGTTTTACAGTGCAAGCCACCTCCACTTTTTGTTACCCAATATGGTTAAATCTAGCAGATTCTCGCCCATCCGTCCTAGGTTTGTGTGTCCGTTACTCTTTTATTTGTCTTTGTGTTTTCCGAGAGACACTTGCATCAGCCTCCTCCCACCACATGTTTTATTTGAGGTAATTTCGAGAGCCCGAGAGCCCCTCCACCCTCTGACAGAATTACAAGGCAGAAATAATCGTGCAACATAAAACACTATTTAAAGTTTTCACAAGGTTCAGGCGAGCGGAGGGGAGGTGGGGGGGGGGGGGGGGTGCTGTTTCCATGGAATATGCTTTTAAGAGGAATGCTGACAATACCCTGAACGGAAAAAAGCCTGAGACGCATATCTGGTAGACACTTTTTTTTTTGGGACAACTCATTCCCACATGTTTGTCAGTAACGTTTGGTGCATGCAGATCTGCCAACTGTGTGTTCGAAATCACTTTTTGTGCCCTGTGTAGTGTGCTTGATGAGCGTCGGCCATTTTGAAGTACTTTGGGAGTTTAAGTTTGCTATGTAATTGACTCTTTTGTATTGCATCAACCACCAGTTGTGAAGAGTTTACTATATAATAATACTTTTAAAAGTAATGTTAATAATTTAATTGTTATTAAAATATACATATAATATTATATATATATTTATTTAATTGACAATTATTTATATATATTGATATAAATATATTTATATCCGTATACGTTTTATTTTAAAATAATTTATATAATTTTTCTGTTTATATATTGATTGTTGACTCGCAAAAATGTATTAAACATTACATAAAAATAATAACATTAAAATTTAGTAAAATTTGTAATTCTACAAAAACAAATTGTAAAATAACTGTTACATTTGTGAAATACACGCACACACACACACACACACACACACACACACACACACACACACACACACAAACATATATATATGCTGATGCTGTGCTCTTTACAGTTGATCAGTTTTTTAGTTTGTTGTCACTGTTTGTTATGCAAATGAGCCCAAGTGCACTTTCATGAAAAAATAAATAAATAAATAATAAAAAAATAATATATATATATATATATATATATATGTATAAATTTTTTATTTTTATTTTATTATTTTATATATATAGCTGTAACACAACAACTCTAGTTTATATATACAGTTGAAGTCTGAATTAATTGCAGTCCCGAATTATTAGCCCCCCTGTTTATTTTTATACCCAATGTCTGTCTAGCGGAGAAAATATTTTTTTCAACGCATTTCTAAACATAATAGTTTTAATAACTCATCTCTAATATCTGATTTATTGTATCTTTGTCATGATGACAGCACATTATATTTTTCTAGATATTTTTCAAGACACTTCTTTACAGCTTAAAGTGACATTTAAAGGCTTAACTAGGTTAGCTAGTTTTACTTGGCAGGTTAGGGTAATTTACCAAGTTATTGTATAATGATGGTTTGTTCTGTAGACTATCGAAAAAGTATTGCTTAAAGGGGCTAATAATATTGTCCTTAAAATGGTTTTTAAATTATTAAAAACTGCTTTTATTCTAGCTAAAATAAAACAAATAAGACTTTTTCCAGAAGAAAAAAATATTATCAGACATACTATGAACATTTCCTTGCTCTGGGAAACATCATTTGGGAAATAATTAAAAAAGAAACAAATTCAAAGGAGGGCTTATAATTCTGACTTTTAACTGTATGCGTCATTGTCTCTGTCTCTTCATTGCAGTTTTATTGATCACTTAGACAGAACTGACTTGGATTAAAGTTGCTTTGATTAAAAAAAAAATAGATGTAGTTAAGCCACTTTTGCCATGTAGCTTTTAGCTTAACTTGCTACATTTCCCAGGGGGTATAGCTTTTAGTGTAGTGAAGCTACATTTTAAGTAGAGAAACTAATAGCTTAGCTCACTACATTTTCCAAGTAGCTTGCCCAACACTGACAATATATAATATCTCAAAAATACATACGTATAAATATCTAGAAGCATTTCTGATGACTGTATTTATTGAGATGAATCTGGGCAAGCATTATGTGTCATTGACTTTATATAGGAAACAGTGAACAAGTGAGTGGTTTTTAATGCAGCACAAATGAATGAATAATCAGCACATAGACTCAGTTAATGACTTCATGTTCCTCTTCAAGCTGCGTCCACAAGTACAAGCTGGCTTTCTGACACGAGCAAACAGCAAAGTGATGTAAAGATGAACCAAATGCGGGGGAAAAAATGCAAACAAATGTGGACAAAGGGGCCAAGCAAGATGTCCAGTCATTGGTTTGATCACAGATAGAGGCTGTCCTGCATTCCTCTGAGGCACATGGCCATGTCTTTCTCCCTTTTTTTCCCTCCTCCACCATCCCCCCTTTTCCTCTTTCATTTCCCTTCTTTCATCCCCCTCTCCCTCTGATCTGCATGGCCGCATCTCAGGTTTTTCTCCTGAAGCAATCTCTATAAATAGACCTTCAATAGCTGCTGCCTAACAAACCTGCTCATCAGAACTAATTGCCAAAGAAAAGTTCTTTTTTTCACCAGTTTTTCTTTGCATTAACCCGTTCCTGCCTTATGATGGCCTGAACTCACCATCACTCCAATAAAAGAGGCTTTCTGGGACGCTTGGGGAAAATATGAGGTGATGTTTGAGATGAAAACCACGGGTCATATTTTGTTTATTTATATGCCATTTATATAAGTTATATAAATGTGTATAGGTATACAAATTAAAGCAATTGCATTTACTTAGTCTGTGTTTTAATACTTTTTTTTATAAAGTATGAAATGTAATTTACTTTAATTTTAGTATTTTATAGTGTATCTGTTCTTTATTATTATATGATTATGTTATATTATATAGTATTATTAAAATTAAGATAAAAATACATTTTTAAAAGTAGTAATAATATCTAAACACGTACTTACAGCAATAAATATTAAATTAATAAAAAGTATAAAAAATAATAAAAGTAAAGATAATATAAAAATAAAATTCACAAATTATATTATATTATATTATATTATATTATATTATATTATATTATATTATTTTATATTATATTATAAACTTAAAACAAAGAACAAAAATAAATAAGTAAATTATAATAGTAATTGTTGTAATAAGTAAATACGACAATAAATAATAATGTTATAAAAAATATTTTAAAAGTGCAATATAAAGATTTTTCTTAAAATAAAAAAATAATTCACAAAAACATAAACTTAAAAAAGAAATTAAACAAATTTTAATTGTTAGTTAATAAAATAATTACTAATAAAAACATATAATAAACTCTATATTATAAACTTAAAGTTAAGAATAAATAAAGTATAAAAGTAATAGTAATAAGTAAATGCAACAATAAAAAAAAGTAATACTGCAAACTTAAAACTGAAATGAAAACTACTTGTAAGTGTTTATTAATAAGATACAAGTTAATAAAATAACATGTATTATATTATATTATATTATATTATATTATATTATATTATATTATATTATATTATATTATATTATGTTATATTATATTATATTATATTATATTATGAACTTAAAATGATGAAAAATAATAATAATAATAATAAAAACAAATAAATACTTGCAACAATAAATAATGAAGTAAAAAATTTTTTTAATTAAATAAATGTTCAGATTTTTCTTAAAATAAAAGACATTTCGCAAAAGCGCAAACTTAAAACATAAAGACTTATTTTACTTGTTAATTATTAAAATAATGAAAACTGATAAAAGAACATGTATTATATTATAAACTTCAAATTAAAAATAAAATAAAAAAGTAATAGTAATAATAAGTAAATAAATACTTACACACTGTAAAACCCAAAAAGTTAAGGCAGCTCAAACCACTTGAGGAAACCAATTGCAACAAAACATTTAAGTTCAAAAACAAATCTATACAGTCTATATATAGTATGTATATATATTCTATATCTATATATAACTGTGAACTTTATATATAATGAGGTATTTAAATAACTCAATACCTTCATCACTGTGTAAAATTAACCTTCAGTAAATATTGAGAGTCAACTACACTCATTTCATTTGATAAAGTTAACGTGGTTTTTACAGTGCAACTATAAATAATAAAGTAATACAAATATTTAAAAAATTAAATAAGTTTAAAGATTTTTCTTAAAATAAAAAAAACAAATTTACAAAACCACAAATATACGTGTGTGTGTGTGTGTGTGTGTGTGTGTGTGTGTGTGTGTGTATTAAAATATATATTTTTTAACAAACGTAAAATATAAAAATGAAAACAAATTTTAGTTGTTAATAATAGATTATTGATAACTAATAAAATATAAAATTATATTACATTATATTAAATTATATTATAATATTTTAATTTCTTATATTATATTATAATATTTTTAAAATTCTTATATTATATTATAATATTTAAAAATTTATTTTATATTATATTATATTATATTATATTAATTATATTATAAATTTAAAAATTAAGAATAAAAATAAACTAAATAAAGTATAAAAGAAATAGTAATAATAATTAAATAAATACAACAGTAAATAATAAATAATAAATTTAAAGATCTAAATTAATGTAAAGATTTTTTTTAAATAAAAAAAATTACAAAAGCGCAAAAAATTAAACTTACTTAACCACAAAGCTAATTTTAATTGTTACTTAATAAAATAATTATAACTATTAAAAGAACTTGCTATATTATATAATAAGCCTAATAATATTAAATCGAAGTGATTTTCAAGTATTCGGGGTGTTTGTGCTGTGTATTATTAAAGAGGATGTGTGTGATTGATAGCCTCCATCAAGAATGAGTGTGTGTGAGTGTGTCTGAGAGGCCGTCCGGTCCTAGATCACAGCGTCTTTGTTTGGGGGTCTGTCTGACAGTCCCCTGACCTCATTACCAGACCAGCGTCTCAGGGCATTCATCTCGCGGGGGCCATCGGGGGCCCCTCACCCCCATACATACTCCATTTTCCCTCTATTTCTCATTCTGTCCTACTGTAACAACTCTTATTTTGAGGGTTGCATGGCGCTCGGGTCCCTCTCGTGTTTATGTGTGGTTAAGAGAGCGTGTAAGTCTGAAGGTGGAGCTGGAATTGGTCTGAATGCGATGGGGGTCTGTTCTGCGTCTGCTTTAATTGACTGTGACCTTAAGGGTGTGGGAGCACCGAATAGGGGACACAGACACGCCCACGCGCACACATGGACGCACAGCTGCGCATACAAACACACTCACACACTCACACACACACACACACACACACACACACACACACACACACACATAAGCTCAGGGGCAATAGGTGAGCACAGATGAAGTGCTCGCTAATATAAGAATCAATATTTGTGTTGTTCATACGTACAGGTTTGTTCAGGTGTCTGGTAACTTTTAAAGGCTAAATTATATGTAAATTTGTACTACACTGTTCAAAATCTATGTTAATTAATTGTTACATGTATACTTCTGCGTCAAGAGCCTGCGTATGGTCTGACGCAGCCTTCGCAAGGTCGCCGTGGCTGACGCTGACGTGCACCTGTCAAAAACATGTAACTACATGTTACAACGACATGTAGCCCAAGCTCTGTGATTGGTCAGCTTGGTAGCGCTGACAAATGTGGGTAGGACTGAGAGCTGCAATCCCAGTTGAGCAAGTGTTTACAAGTGTTGAGTCCTGTGAAGCAGCTCCAAATGGAGACTCTTGTTTTGCGTTTACCTTATGATTAAAGTTGTTGCACGTCCGCCGGTTCCCGCTTCTGAATGAGCAAGTTTAGCCTCTTGTAGTGTTCAGAAAAAACAAGGTAATTTTTATTTACACCAAATTGCACATGGCCTTTTTTTCGACTGGTGATTAAATTGTTTTAAGAACTGTCAGGTACAGTTTTAGTTGTATTTTCACGCAAGACTGGTATGACATTGCAAATTGTTTTTAGCCCAGTATTCTGGACATGTATTCTGGTTATGCTGAGCTGTGCTGGGAGAGCTCATGTGATGTCGCCACTCTAAAGAATTTCTCGAAAACAGAAATTTCGGAGTTTTGTTGTTTTTTTACAGTTAAGATGGCCGCTTTATATATTTGCTTTTTTGTGATCAGGCTCAGAAAAATGTATCTTGCTATTTATTAATTAGCCTATAAATCAGTTATTGGCATCTAAATATAACAGATTACCCATCAAGAATTTAGTTTAAAAGAAGCCTAATTGACGTCTACAGGCATTTTGCGAAAACGAAGCTAAATTTTGGCTGTCAGTGAAAGTTTAATAGACGTCTAACAATAGTTCAAAACAAGACCAGTTATTAAATAGACAGAAATGAATGATTACACATGTGAAGTGTGTTAAAATTGTGTATTTGATCACTAGTACATTTTTTGACAATTTTAGACGTCAATAGATTTCACTTTTTAGACGTCTATTAGATCTCTTTTAAACATCAAATTGCTTGGTGAGTATTGAAATCAGCCACAATTTTCATATCGCTGAATCCCAAACATTCATAAGCCATGATCAACCTTCACATGTTATTCATTTCCATCCTTTTGCCACAGCTGAACAGGTGCTCGCTCTGTCCTGAAGCACTGATGCTACTTTTCTTTTAAAATAAAATCAGTTGGCCACTGTATCTATTTGCCTTTTTTGTAACTATGCTCAGAAAAATGTATATTGAGATTTATATTAGCCTATATATAGGTTATTGGCATCTTAATAGACATCCAAACAGTCATTTTGTCTAAAATGAGGCTAAATTTGGGCTGTCAGTAAAAATCCAATAGACGTCTAACGATAGACCAAAACTAGACTATATTAAATAGACAGGAATGATTGATTGCACACATGTGAAGTCTCTCTATCTTTCTGTTTGATGACTAGTCTATTTTTTGGACAACTGTTAGACGTCAATTAGGTGATCACTTTTTAGCTGTCTTTTAGATGTCTTTGAAACATCAAATTTCTTAGTGGGTATCGAAATCAGCCACAATTTTCATATCGGTGAATCCCTAACATTCATAAGCCATGATCAAATGTCACATTATTTCATTTCCATCCTTTTGCGAAAGCTGAACAGGCTCTCATTCGGTCCTGAACACAGAAGCACTGATGCTACCTTTCTTTTCAAACAAAATCATTCGGCTGTTGTACATTTTTGCCTTTTTTTGTAACCAGGCTCAAATCTATGTTGAGATTTATAGTAATATATTGGTTATTGACAGCCTAATATAACAAATTACCCATCAGTAATTTAATTTAAAAGAAGTCTAATTGACGACTTCAGATATTTTGACTAAAATTAGGTTAAAGTTGAGCTGTCAGTAAAAATCTAAAAGACGTCTAACTGTAGACCAAAACTAGACTAGTCATTAAATAAACAAGAATGAATGATTACACATGTGAAGTCTCTCTAGTCTATTTTTGGACAACTGTTAGACGTCAATTAGATTTCACTTTTTAGACGTCTATTAGATGTCTTTTAAACATCAAATTGCTTGGTGGGTATCGAAATCAGCCACAATTTACATATCGGTGAATCTCAGACATTCATAAGCCATGATCAATGTCAAATCATTTCACTTCCGTCTTTATGCGCTCTTTTTGCGCTTTCGGGCGCTCATTCTATCCTGAAGACTGAAGCACCGATGCTACCTTTCTTTCTTGTGTGAAGAATGTGGAAAATATCTGATATTACAGATTCTTTTGCACCGAAGCTGACGATGCACTTTGGTATCAGCCACCTTCAGTAAAATGCCACGCTTCTGTTTCCTGTACAGTGTTTTCAAGTGTGTGTGTGTTTGTGTTTTTGTGTGTCCTCCTCTATAATGGAGGCACAGCGGCCTTTCTCTTATCAGTGCAACTCTTGTCTCATCCATCATGGCTGCTCTCCATGCATGAGTGTGTGTGTGTGTGTGTGTGTGCGCGCGTGTACTTTTGAATAACGAGCGGGGTGACGCTCCTGGACTTTGTTGAATGGAGATTCTGCATCCAGAAGGCAGAGAAAGACAAGAGAAGACGGCCAGCGGACAGACCATACCATGTGCTTTCCTGTTTCCACCATTTCCAGCGCTGGATTTACTGAGATTTACGACTCGCAGAACAGGACGGTAGCCATTTTCCTGGAGAATCCAAAAACATAAAACTACAGGCTCTGAGCTGAGCGTTATTTCATTATTTCATTACTCTTACTTCTATAAAAGTCTCATACTAAAAGCTTTAGTCTTTCTGAAGGTGCTTGATTTAAGTCTGCCGCAGAAAATATAGTAGAGATCCACTCAGTTGCAAGGTTTTTAAAGGATAAATTACACAATCAATCAATCAATTAATCAATCAATCAATCGGTCAATCAAGGAGTGTTTACATCAACACCAATAATCCGATTTTAATACGATTAAGACAATACTATGATTTAGAGTCTACTATGTAAACTGCGATTTTTGATTACCTTAATCTGACTGAAGTTATAATGGAACTAAACAGAAATCGGATCAAGTCGTTGAGTATGGTGATTTTAGCAGCATTATTGAAGCGCAGCACAGACATGTAAACATCGCAATCAAACTATTACCATCAAGTAGGATTTTCGCTGCATTTTGCGACAGGATAGTCCAGAATAGTTTTTTTTAAAGGTTGTTGAAATAAATATATAAATAATTTTTATTTTATAATGGAGTGTTTAAATTATTTTCGTACTTTATGTACTTACCAAGTATCATGTTATTTATTTTAATTGTTTTACATTTTTATTAAAATGCTTTTTTTTTGTTTTTAAGTTTTATGTTTGTAATTTTTTTTAAGTCAAAATTGTTAAACTCCCTTTCAAAATTTCTTTGAATTTTTTTCTTCCTTTTGAAATATTTCCCAAATGATGTTTAACAGAGCAAAGAAAGTTTCACAGTATTTCTGATATTTTTTTTCTTCTGGAGATAGAAAAAATATTTGGTTTCATGTAATGGTTGAATGATTAAAGTTGATTTTATTAGTAGTTATTTGCTAAATTATTGTTATTTGTCTTTTATTTATCTTTATATTTTAATTATTATTTATTTACTAATTTATTATTATTATTATTATTTTGCATGACAGCAGCAGTAGTACAAATATTAATAACAATATAAGAATAGCAATAATAATAGATGAAAAAAAAATTCAATGTGTCCAAATGCAAAGTAATATGTGCCTATCTTTGTATAAACATGTTATTTACTAATTTATTATTTAGAATTTTTTATCCATATACAGTATTTAAGATTTTTTTCATTCAAAATCTGCACCCAAAATAGTATATTCTCAGCTTTATTTAACCCATTTTACCATATTTAAATGCAAAACTCCACAAAGCATCTGAATGTATACATAACCCGACTCATGTGTATAAACATTTCCATCTTCTACTGAGCCATAAAATCATCAGGAATTTGTGTCAGCTAGATTCTGACCTGCATCTGCCTTGAGAGGAGGATTTAGTTAAATTCTGGGTGTCCATCATTTTGCGAAATCCTCCGCGTGTATATTCTATCAGATACGATTAAAGCGATCTGTTGATCACCGTACCTAGCGAGCTTAGCTGGCATTACGGCAGACACCAGCGGCTTAAAACAGGCCTGGCGCAGCTCCATCGAGGCAATGCCACCCTGGTGCCAGATGCCAACGTGCCAGGACCGGGTTGGCATGTGATGCTCTATATAATGGAGGAGGATAGAGAGGCTGGCGTTGATGGTAAATAATTGACCAGGCTGAATGTGTGTGATCTGCCAAACTGGCTTTCGCTGGATGTGGAATAACGTGTCTATGCTTGATTGACTGCAGCGTCTCTCACCAGACCCCTGGAGGATTGCAGGCTTGGCTTTTGGAGGGTGAAAAAAACACCAAATGTGCTGTTTTTTCACTGAGATAAAGGTCTGGAAATTTGTTGATAGGGGGACTCAGGGTTAAGGCAGAAATCTAAAAGGCCTTCATTCGTTTCTTGGCTAAAATTATGAAGAATTTACTTTAATTAAATTAATAAAGTTTCAGGTGGTTGACAGAAATTTGATTATTTTATTTTATTATTAATAATTAAATTGTTTAATATTTTAATTATAATTTTTTATTTAATTTATATATTTTTAGTTATATATATATATATATATATATATATATATATATATATATATATATATATATATATAATTCTATTTATTTAGTATTTTTATTTATTTATATTTTATTTTGTTATTAATAATTTATTTTATTTTTTATAAAATAATATATATATATATATATATATATATATATATATATATATATATATATATATATATATATATATATACATTTTATTTGATATTTTTTATTTGTTTAGTTAGTTTAGTTAGTTTTATTTGTTTAGATTTAACCAGGTGCAAATATTCTGAACTACCAATTGCAATACATCACATAAGCTAGTTTATTTTAATTACAGCATGATTTTCTGAATATTTAAAATCAGAAATATTGTTCATTATATCAGCCAGTTTCATGGTATTATTGCTGAACAACTAATCTTTAATTAGTTTTTATTTCCTTTCAGATGTAAGTTGTAATAGTTGTTGTTTTTTAATTGTTAATTTTTAAATTAAACAGTTAAATAGAGTTTTTTTTCGTTCATTCGTTCGTTTGTTCGTTCGCTCGCTCGCTTGTTTGTTCGCAAAAACATGCGCTATAGGTGAATCGGATGAACAAACTCAGCTGTAGAGTTAAGAGTGTGTGAATATGAGAGTGTTTGGGTGTTTCCCAGCACTAGGTTGCGGCTGGAAGGGCATCCACTGCGTAAAACATATGCTGAAATAGTTGGCGGTTCATTCTGCTGTTACAACCCCTAATAAATAAGAGATGAAGTCGAAGGAAAATAAATGAATGAATAAATAAAAGGGTGAAATAAAACAAAAAGTAAGTTATCTGTTCTTAACATTTGTTTGATTTTAAATATTATATATTTGTATAATGTATATATTTAAAATATTATATATATCTAAATGTAAATGTTTAATTTTTAATTAAATGTGCTATATAAATGGAAATTACAAAACACACAAATGTGAGGATCATATCTTTTCCAATCCAACAAATCCCCTTCTCTCGCTCATCCACAAGTCACAGTTTCCCTGCATCACTTTTGTTCATTCAGCTGTTCAGCCAGTGTCACGTCATGTGTGTGTGTTTTTTTTATTTTTTAACCTCACCATCTCTCTCACTCTACACCACAGTAGCCCAACAGCTTGTATTTCCGTCTTCAGACCCCTCCGGATTTACCAACGACTTGTGCATCGCTCCAACTTGGCCGGCGTCCTGGAGATTTACTTTTATTGCGCGCTTTTTATCCATTCGCTAACAATCTAAATGTATTTTTATGCACTGCTTGCGATCGCATGTGCAGAGCTGCTGAAGTTGGACGGGGGAGGATGGGGGGGGGGTACTCTCTTTTGGCCAGGCCTGCAGTATTATGTTGAAACCAGATGTTGAGAGATGTTTCCTCCTGGTCACGTGGGCCCCTCTGGTGCGGCACTTACATAAATGTCATCTGTACAGTAGCCGGTGCGGGCGGGAGAGAGAGAGAGAGAGAGAGAGAGAGAGAGAGAGGAAGAGAGAAAGAGAGAGAGAGAGGAGGCCCAGCTGCTCGCTCGGGGAAGATGAAGAGTGCAGTGGGGTCAAAGCTGCCCTCCGCCGCTTCTGTCTGCTTTTCTGCTCGCACTCTCAGACTCTCGCCGAACATGACTGAGATGTGCAGACGTCAGCTGCTTTATATGGAGACTTCTTGCCTCGTCATCGTGTTACCTGCTTATTGATGTCAACCTGACGGACGTTTTTGTGTGTAGACACTGTGAAGCACTAGCAGTCTTGCACTTGCTGGCAGGTGCTAGTTTAGTGTTGATTCTACTATTGTATCGAGGTTAGAAGTTTAGTATTGATGATTGAGCAGGCTGGATGATAGATATTTGTTGGCCATCAAAATGTTGATTTTATTGTGCATATGCTAGGGCCGCACGATATATCATTTCGCCATCGATATCACATTATGCCTGTAATGGTCACATCACAGGATCTGCAATGCTCAATTGGTACAAAGTTAATGACAAAGTCAAGACCTAACCCTAAACCTATATAAGTATACCAGTATAAAGGCAACTTATTTAAAACATTATACTTAGTTTAAGCATCTTAATTCTCCCAACAACAGCATGGACTGGCTCAGCTAATGGTGTGTGGGCAGGACTTTTAGTTAGACCGACCAACCAATTGCAGATGAGGGAAGTGTTAAAGAGAACCTGTATGGAAACAGTCATGTAACGTTATTCTAGAAAATTATTAACCAGATTTCTTTAAAATTGTTAAAGTGAAATTATCAGTAATAATTAGTTAACATGAATACAATTTTATTATTCTTAGTTAACATCAATTTCAACATTAACAAATCCAAACATTTTGTTTTAATATTTTCATAGTCATTTTTTTTGGCAACACTTAACCCTGAAGGTTTGTTATGAAGTGTTAACCACATTAGTTGAAAAGTACTATACACTGAAAAAGATTATGTCTGCAAAACTGTTGCAAAAAATTTATTTGTGTTGAATTTAAACAAATTAAATTTAATAAAGTTCTACTTAATTTGTCTGTTTAAATTCAGCCCAAATAAATTGTTTACAGCTACTTAATATAAATAAATTGAGTAAATCCAAGGAGTTATTTCTGAATAATTTTTTCAGTGTACTAATACGTTAATTATCACAGAAAATGAACATTAACAATTAATAAAAACTGTAACAAATGTAATAATAGTAATAATTAGTCATTTCTTTAATGACCCTTAGTTAAATGTGCTGTGACAAAGTTATAAAGAAAAGTGCATTATCTCAAATTTACTAATTTTAGTTTCACATCATTTTTAAAATCCTCATTATTATTCAACACTTCGACCCACAAAACAAAACCAATGGTGTGTGGACAGGACTGTTAGACCGACCAACCAATTGCAGATGAGGGGAGTGTTGAGGGAAACCTGTATGGAAACAGTCATGAAACGTTTTTTTCAGAAAATAATTTTTAAAAAGTCTCTCTCGCTCTATAATTATTTAATCATTAGTTAGCATAAATATCATTTATTTTGTTTTAATATTTTCATAGTCATTATTTTTAGTATTACTTAACAGTGAAGGTTTGTTATGAATTCTTAACCCCTTTAGTTGAAAAGTACTATTACTAATACGTTAATTATTACAAAATATGAACTTACAGTATAAAGGCAACTTATATAATATATATTAATAATTAGTAAATGAATTACTTAATTCTCCCAACAACAGCATGAACTGGCTCAGCCAATGGTGTATGGGCAGGACTTTTAGCTAGACCGACCAACCAATTGCAGATGATGGGAGTGTTAAGAGAAAGCTATATGAAAACCTGTCATGAAACATTTTTCTAGAAAACGATAAAAAAAAACTCTTCCCTTTTTAAAATTATTAAATCAATTATAATTAGTCAACATAAACATAGTACTGTCGCCTCACAGCAAGAAGGTTGCTGGGTCGCTGGTTCGAACCTCGGCTCAGTTGGCATTTCTGTGTGGTGTTTGCATGTTCTCCCTGCGTTCGTGTGGGTTTTCTCCGGGTGCTCCGGTTTCCCCCACAGTCCAAAGACATTCGGTACAGGTGAATTGGGTAGGCTAAATTGTCTGTAGTGTATGAGTGTGTGTATGTGTGTGTGTGGATGCTTCCCAGAGATGGGTTGCAGCTGGAAGGGCATCCGCTGCGTAAAAACCTGCTGGATAAGTTGGCGGTTCATTCCGCTGTGGCAACCCCGGATTAATAAAGGGATTAAGCCGACAAGAAAATGAACGAATGAATACATAAACATAATTCATTTTGTTTTAATATATTTTTATAGTTATTTTTATTGGCAAAACTTAACACTGAAGGCTTGTTATGAATTGTTAACCACATTAGTTGAAAAGTACTATTACTAATACGTTAATAATTATGGAAAATGAGCAATAACAATTAATAAAAACTATAACATATTAGTCAGTTATTTATTGACCCTTAGTTAAAAGTGTTGCGATTAAAGTTATAAAGACAGGTGCATTATCTCAAATGTACTCATTTTAATTTTAGTTACAAAACAAAAGCATAAAGAAAGCTGCGGCGGACAGCCTGAAGTGGAGGATCATTTTTTTTATTGTTACTTTTTCTGTAAAATCCAATTCTGTCCTGCCCATTATATTAAATATATCTGCTATGGCGACTCCTACACTGCTAATGAAACGCGAGCGGCTTTGGTAATGATGTGTATATCTCTATGCCGCAGTGGCGTAATGGCCTGCGTCCTGGCGATTACAGCACTCAGGGCGCCGTTTTATTCGGCCCCAGCGCTCAGTAATGTGTTTGTGCGTGGTAGGCATTCCTATACCGACTTTTAATGTGAGGGCTTTTTGTCCGGCCGGGAGATTTATTCACAGCCGTGTGTAATGTCATTTCATGTTGAAACACCCACCCTATGTTCAAATGAAAGAAGCATTGATGTTCATCTTAATCTGATATACTTTAATACCACGGCATCAAAATTACTCGACTGTAAGGGCCCCGCGAGAGGAGGGGAGGTGCGCTGACATCCCAACCCCAAACAAAGACGCCGCTTGTTTTCGACAGGCAGATTTTTTTTTTTATTCCTTTTTATGATTTTTTTCCCCCCCAAATGAAAATTTCATATCACTCAGAAACATGAGCCTGAAAAGCAACTCGTTTATCTGTGACTCTGACAAGATGATTTGGTAATAGATTACAGTTGTAAATCTTTGTAATTATGTCATTCTTTTAGCTTCAGCCCAAGTACACGTATGCATGCATGTAGCTTTTGTGTGTTTTTTTTTTTTGTTCTCTGGAGGGGACTGAGTCATGGAGAAGTCGTGCGAGGGGAAAAAAATGAGGGCATATCGGGAGAGTATGCATATGTACACACTCCTTTAAGCACACACTGTCCTTTGCCTGTAGTCAGGAGCAGCACAAGGTGATATCTTTTGTGGAGGAGAGCATTTGTGTGTGCGTGTGTGCATACACATGTGCGTGCACTTGCTGTGTGTGTGGGTTTTTTTTTCCCCTTTCTTTTCATGAGAACAAAACCAGCCCTGGGACATTTGATAAATTAAGATATCCATTTAAATATATTCTGTGTGTTTTTCCCCCCATTTTTTTTTTATTTACTCCATCTGTGATCAGATGCTTGGGATTTTCGGCTTTCAATATCCTGATATCCACTTGAAATAAATGCTGAGTTTGATTATGTCTGTTTATTTCACTATTTAGAATCAAATATATTTGTTATTAAGGTAATAATGTAACTTTTTGTGTTGTGTTTTTCTTTCTCTCTTGCAGGATTTGCGTAAACAGATAGCTCCTTTGCTGAAGGGCTTCCAAGCAGAGGTAAGTCGTCTTTTTCTCGACTTTTAATTTACAGTTGATGTCAGAATTATTAGCCCCCTTCGGATTATTAGCCCCCCTGTTTATTTGTTTTCCCAATTTCTGTTTAACGGAGAGCAGATTTTTTTAAGCACACTTCTTAACATAATAGTTTTAATAACTCATTTCTAATAACAGATTTATTTTATCTTTGCCATGATGACAGTAAATAATATTTTATTAGATATCTTTCAAGACACTTCTATGCAGCTTAAAGTGACATTTAAACGGTTAACTAGGTTAATTAGGTTAACTAGGCATGTTAGGGTAATTAGCCAAGTTATTGTATAATGATGGTTTGTTCTGTAGATTATCGAAAATATAGATTTAAGGGGCTAATCATTTTGACTTTAAAATGGTTTTTAAAAAAATTAAAACTGCTTTTATTCTAGCTGAAATAACACAAATACGACTTTCTCCAGAAGTAAAAATATTATCAGACATGCTGTGAACATTTCCTTGTTCTGTTAAACATAATTTGGGAAATATTTAAAAAAGAAAAAAAAATCAAAGAGGGGCTAATAATTCTTTAACTGTATCTTAGGGTGCTTTCACTCTTGTAGATTGATTGTTTTGTTCCGAAACGGGCTAAAATTGTAGCAATTTTTCTTCTTGGTAGTTAAATAATTTTAAAAAAGTCACATATGGGTAAACTCTCCTCATGGAGTTCCATAGAGAGGATGCCACTCAGCTGTCAAACGTGGTTATTTTAATTCATGATGATGAGGAATGAGACATTATCAACGAAAAGGTGCACTTTAATTTTGACACCCACAGACATCGTCAATAAATAAAAAACAGGTAAGACTTCCTCAGACATGGCCTCCTTTCAGTTGTCAAGTTTCGTAAAAATCGATCTATCAAGTCAATCAATCTATTTATAGCAACGATGGCTAGAATTATGCATTATAGGCTTAAATTATAAAGAGAAGTAACAGATGAACCGAGACAACAGTGTGATCATGAAGCAGATTAATGTTGATTTTTTTTTTCGAGGTGTCAGTGCAGAAATTAACAAAACAATAGGCCTAATACAAAATATCATAAGATTAAAATATGGAAAAATTATCAGATTTTGGTAAATTTTTCTAATGGATAACAGTTCACTTTCACTTTTGTATTTGACATGAAATGCACATTTACCCGGAATGATGACATCCCATCCTACTCATAGTTATCATTCATATTGCCGTATATATGCCTATTACATAACCGTAATACACTGTTATATTGCCTGATTCGTTAGTTCGGTGGATCGTATTGCTTTCTCACTACAAACGATCAGCTCCAGTGTTCATTTAAATCATGCTGATTATTTTGGCGCAGATCTGAGCGCGATTGTGGGATTCACATACAGTATGCTAAATGAACTGCGCTAACTGGGTAAACGAGACAGGTTTCGAAACAAACGTCTAGGTGTGAAAGCACCTTAAACTCTTAAAGTTTGTATGTTGTGTTTAAATAATTACCTTGATCCACAAGGTTTGTTTGAGCACATCATGCTGCTGAACAATAGCAGCACTGGCTTAACCAATAGTGTGAGTTTGGGGGCAGGGCTATTTGTTTGACCAGCCAATTGCAGAGGGGTGCTCAGGTTTTTTTGTAAAAAGTGATCATATTTTAAAGTTTGGTTATGAAAGTGGTCCCAAAATTTTTTTTGAACTTTAAGCATCATGGTTTCTGTATTGCCATCCTCTTTCTGTCTATCGTTGTTCTATATTGTTTTATTCATCCATGCTTTGTTTAAATATTTTATCGATCTATTCATCCTTCTTCGTTATATATTTTATCCTTCTACCATTCAATTCATCCATCCATTACTTTGTTCATCCATCCATTCATCTATCTATCCATCCATCCATCCATCCATTCATTCATTTGTTGTTTCTTCCATCCATCCATCCCTCCATCATTTCATTCATCCTCCTATCAATCAGTGCATTTTCATAGTTCTATCAATCCATCCTTTTATTGTTCCATTTATCCATTCATCTCCTGTATATCCATCCAATCCTTTGTTCATCCATCCATCATTCCATCTATTTCTTTGTTTATCCTTCCATCCATCCATTTATCCATCCATCCAACCATCTAATCCTTTGTTCATCCATCCATACATCCATACATCTATACATCCATCTATCCATTGCTTTGTTTATCTATCCATCCATCCATCCATTCCTTTGTTTATCTATCCATTCATTCATCTATCCAATCCTTTGTTCATCCATCCATCATTTCTTTTGTTTGTCTGTAGGTCCATCCATCCGTTTCTTTGTCCATCCATCCATTCATCCATCCATCCATTCATTCATCTGTCCATGCATGCATGAATCCATCCATCCATTCCATTGTTCGTTCATCCATTCACCCGTCCGTCCATCCATCCATCCATCCATACGTTCCTTTATTCATCCACCATTCATCCATATATCCACCATCAATTCCTTTGTTCATCCATGTATCCATCTATCCATGCATCCATCTGTTTGTCGATCCATCCATTCCTTTTTTATCCATCCATGTCTGTCCATCAATGCAGCCATTCATTTGTTTGTCCATCCTTCCATCCATCTGTCCATCCATTGCTTTGTTAATCTATTCATCCATCCATTCTATTGTTTGTTCATCCATCCATTTATCAATCCATGCATCCATCCATCCATCCATCCAACCATTCACTCTTTTGTTCATTCATTCATTCATTCATCATCCATTTATCCATCCATTCCTTTCATTCATTCATCCATCATCCATCCTACCATTCTTTTGTTGGTTGTCTGTCCGTCCGTCTAAGATTATTTGCATTCGATACATTATTCATTTAATGTATCACGATACATTTTTACACTTCAATGACAGCTCTATGTAAGGATGAGGAAAACCTTTGAAGGTTTCACAGTTATTTAATCAATGCAGTGTGATGAAGCTGCTCAGCTTGCGGCCAGAGAGCACTACTGTTAAACTGCATTCTCCTCATGGCTTTACACAGCGAATATGACTCTATCACGCTCATACCAATTAATCTCACAACCTTCCTTGTAAAAAAAAAGAAAAGAAAAAAGCCTGTTTGCTTAACAGTGTAGACATCTAGAGTAAGATGGTCTTTTCTGCTCTGATTATAGTCTCGACGGTCTAAAAAGCCCACCTGCCCTAACAGCAGTGTATATCACGAGACTGTTTGTTTTTTTTTTGCTCTTTTTACTTGAGGTCTGCTTGTGTTGTGCAAAGCCCTCCATATTTTGTCGGCGTCTAATCAGATCAGACAGTTTTGATATGTTCTCGCTGTTTGCTGTCCCGCTCTTTTATTTCTGTCAGTCGGATGAGAGCGAAATCCTAATGATGTTTTCGCTCTGTGGTGCCAGGTAAGTCTATTTGTTCTGGGCAGAGCTTGAATGATGGACTCCTGAGTTTCACCACTCAAGGATAGAGAGAATTTTTGTTTGGTGATTCAACCTTAAGGCATAACAAGGTTTTTTTGAAGACTGCTTTGGAAATCAGAAACGGGACGACAGCAGCTCTGATACTTTTTTAAAGTCTTTAATCCATTCATCCATCCTTGTATCAATCATTTTGTCATCCATTGTTCTTTCTATATTTCTATCTGTTGGCCTATCACTCATCCGTTCTATCATTCATTGTTCTATCACTCCATCAATTTTTCTGTCCAACCATCCATATCGTCCATCCATGCATTCATCATTCTATCAACCAGTCTATCATCCATCCACTATTCTTTCTGTCTTTTTATTATTCATTGTTCAACTGTTCTAACAGTGGTTTTGTCATTCATTGTTCTGTTTTATAATCTTTCCATCTACTTTTCTATCATCCATCACCCATTGTTTTTTTCATTTGTTATTTTCTATCATCCATCCATCTATCTTTGGTTCCATCATCTATCCATTGTTTTGTACTTCCATCATATAGCTATCCAATATACAGTGGTCATACTATCCATCCTCTGTCCGTCCTTCTTTCATCTGTCAGTCCATCTGTCCATCCATCATTGTGTATCTTTCCATCCATTTATCCCTCTTTCTTCCATTCATCAGTCTATCCATCCGCCCAGCTATCCATCCATTGTTTTTCCATGCATCCATTCTTTATTCAGTTGTTCTTTCATCTGTCAGTCCATCCATCCATCCATCCATCCATCCATCCATCGTTCAATTATTGTTCCATTTGTCAGTCCATTCATCCTTTGTCCTACCATTACCATCCATCGATCTTTCATCCATCCATCCATCCAACCGTCAGTCCATTCATCCTTCAGTCCATCGATCTATCCATTCATCCATCCATCTGTTAGTCCTTCCATCATTCTTCCATCCATCCATCCATCCAAGTGCCAGTCCATTCATCTGTCAGTCCATCGATCTATCCATCCAGCCATCTATCCATCTGTCAGTTCTTCGATCGTTCTTCCATCCATCCATGCAATATTCAATTCATCCATTCATCATACATCCATCCATCTCTTCATCCATCATTTATTTTTTCTTCCATCCATCAATCCATCCATATGTCAGTCCATCCATTCATAAGTCCATCCATCTGGCAGTCCATCCATCCTTCAGTCCATCTATCCGTCTGTCTGTTTGTCCAACCATTCATTCATCCATCCTTTCATCGTTCTATTGCTTTTCCATCCATCTATTCATCCATCCATCCATCGTTCAATTGCTTTTTTATCCATCCATCCATCCATCCATCCATTCATCCATCATTCAATTGTTTTTCTATCCATCCGTCAAACCTCTACCATTGTTCAATTGTTTTTCCATCTTTTAGTCCAACCATCCATTGTCATATCATTTACATCTATCTGTTCACATATTAATTGTTTGCTTGTCCATCATCCATCTGCCGGTCCATCCACCCATCCGTCCATCTAAGATCCAAAAGATTAGCTGACATTTGATTCATTTTATTTTATCTTTTGAAGAAACATTTATCATTTGAAAAATACACCATTTTATTTTAAATCATCACAAATGTCATCACATTATTTTGATTGTTTAAAACTGCTATGAAATATGAGTTCACTACTGACTCTCAGGGAATGAAGCCGTGCTTCTTTTGACGCGTCTCCTTAGTGCCCATTGCTGATAGCTGAGAAGTGGGACATGGTGCTGTGTTCCATAAGTAATGTGCATTACCATTCAATATGACAGCAGGCAGATATTCAAATGCCCTCTGCAGCACAGACCTAAAATATAATAATAATAATAATAATAGTAATAGAAAGATTCTGAATGCATTTCGTTTCGAGCCCAGCCTTTTAAAAAAATTCTTTAAGTTAATTATGGTCTATTTCAGTGCGATGGAGGCTGTATTTTGCTAAAAGAGTTACACCTAATGTTCCTTGGTAATTCACTCAATTAGTTGTACTGTTGCGTGATATCAAACCGAGTTTGATTAGGTTTGATTATGCTGCTCTGAATAACTTGCTCTAAGTGTTTCTCAATCTCTTACCAGTTACCAGCCAACTCAAGTACGAGAACCGTGAAGTGTTTCCTACACTTCTGTGCTAATAATGTGAAATTATCTGAAAAGATATTCCTACGCTTTTGAAAAATAGCTGCGCTTTTAAACAATAGGTCTTTTACATCATAATATTTGAGGTTTTCAAGGTATTTAACTGCAGATTCGTCCACATATGGAATCAGGTTAAGTCTTCGCCTTGTTTTTTTTAAAATTTAAACAGATGTGCTTATTGAGGAAACTTACCCTTTAAATAAAGCCTTTATTAGCCCACCATCTTTTATTATATCATATATAACATCAAAATAGCCCAATAGTGTTTACGTGATAAGCTACTTCAGAGTGATGATTTGTTATTTTACCCTATTATTCAACTGTAACTTATTTATTATATATGTTTTTAAAAGGTTTAATTATTTTTTTGTAAAACTGTTTTGTGAAAAAAATACTTTTTAACTAGCTTATATGTTTTACTATATATCCTAGCTTATATACTTTTTCTTTTATACAAATATTTATTAAATTTTTGTTTTAAATACTATGTGATATCTCTATACTAAACAACACAATTTCAAATTTTTTCAGGCTTTTTTCATAATTTCACACCACTTTTTATTATATCATATAAATCAGTGGTCCTCTACTTTTTTCTATCATTGTAGACTGGTCAATGCGTGACAATTTTACAGCGGACCGGTAGGTGTGGTCAGTAGGTTGCTAGGCGACCATCAACCACACTCCAGTATTTGGCTAATCTGTGTTTGGCTAAGATAGTCTACCGAAGTTTGTACATTCCTTACAAGCTGAACAGTCAGTTTTTGTCATGTGACTCGTGGTGTGCTCCTCGCGGCATTCATTCAACTGGGTGCGTCTGGAAGGCGCGGGCGCATCATGCCACTTGCACGCACATCTCCATTGGAAATAACGAACTTGCGCGGCTGCGAACTCTAAAAAAGATATGATATGCGAAAGGCCACTAAAAGGTCGCTCTTTGCGATCTCCAGCTGTTGATCTTGCTGGATTCACCTGATTTGTTGACAAGTGGGTTGCGGGTCCATTCCTTGGCAGTTCGCGGGTCCTTCATTGGGCCTTTTCCTCTTAGCAAAGAAACTTTCCAAAGACGTCTGTTTCTTACTCATTTAGCTGCTTGAAATTTTGGCGTACATGTGACTGAGATGCAACGAAGAGAATTTGGTCATTTTTCGAAATAAAAGATTGTTCAGACTAAGATTTTAAATAAAATGGAAATAATTTATGATTTCTTGTGTGGCCTGATTTCTTGTTTTATATATATAAAATTAATATTTGTTTTAAATAACATTTGATATCTCTTTACTAAACAACAAATTTGCAATTTTTTTTCATACCATTTTCACATACACACTACCTTTTATTATGAATAACATTATAATGGCTCAGTAGTGTTTGCATGATAGTCATAGGTACTTCAGATAGATGATAGTTTTTTTTTTTTTTCTCTTTTAAAATATTTAGTTAAATTTTTTTTTTTATAAGATTTAATTATTATTTATAAAAGAACACTGGCTTATTACTGGCTTTTTTGTGCCTTAAATTTCAGGAAGTGGTTGAATGGTCATTGTATATGTTTTTTTTTTTCTTTTATAAAAATATTAATTATTTTTTGTCCTAAATACTATATAATATGTTTTTATTTGTGAAAATATACAGTACAGTTGCACTTTTTCCAGTCTCTTTTTACATTATTTATATATATATATATATATATATATATATATATATATATATATATATATATATATATATATATATATATATATATATATATATATATATTTACATTTACATTTACATTTAGTCATTTAGCAGACGCTTTTATCCAAAGCAACTTACAAATGAGGACAAGGAAGCAATTTACACAACTAAGAGCAACAATGAATAAGTGCTAAAAGCAAGTTTCAGGTCTGTAAAGTCTAAGAAAGGAAGTATTAGTAGTATTAGTATATATATATATATTTTTGGGTACAGTTAGTGTGATATTCAGAGAGGCAATTGCAGAATAGGAAGTGTATAGGAGACTAAATAGTTGAGTTTTTAGTCGTTTCTTGAAAGTAGCGAGTGACTCTGCTGTTCTGATGCAGTTAGGGAGTTCATTCCACCAACTGGGCAGATTGAGCGTGAACGTATAATATATATATATTTAATCAGCTCTGGCCCTGTTACGGTGGAAAACAATGACAGTGACGCCTCTCGATAATTCCCCCCACTAATTTTCTGCTCCTCTTTCACTATTCCGTCTAATAAAGTGTCACAAAATAGCCCAAAAATAACAAAAAGCGAGAGGAGCGTGTCAATTTTCCTTTCCTTTGACCTTAAAAATGCGTCCACCATGCGTTGAAGTATTTTCCTGTAGATGTAATGCAGCGTTTGACGGCCTTCAGCAGCACCTTGCGTTAAGAGGCTGTCGAGGGTTGTATGTAAGTTTGATGAAGTGAGCGCTGTGAGTAGTGGCTCCCCGTTCTCCTCTCATGAGCCAGTACCGCTGGATAACTGCTCCATTATAGCTCATTGTGGTTTCAGAGCTCTGTTCTCCAAGACTAGCCTGTCATTAACGGAGGTAGTCGCCCCACTTCAAATCTCTGCTCGGTTAAAAATAACCCCCCCCCCCCATCCCACCAGTCCAACAGCGTGATCCTTTTAATACCGTCTATTATTTTTTGCGTCGTCAAATATTGTCCTTATTGACAGTGCCTGACCTTGACAAAACAGCCTGACTGCTCGGACCAGTACTTAAATAAAAAATAATAATAATAAAAATTCAGACGTCAGCTATTTGACGATAATTGGCAGGAGGGATGGGATTGCTTGTGTGTGTTTTTTTTGTCTTGTCAGTCTGACCATCCATTAAATCTTAAAATAGACAAAGAGACTTCAATTTTACAGCCCCAATTTTTAACACACACACACACACACACACACACACACACACACACACAAAAGCTAGAGCGTGTGTATATATAATTCATAATGGCAGACATGGCTGATGAGTGCAGCCGTTTGTGATGGGTGAATGGTGTTTTTTTCTGTTTAATTTCTATCTTCCGTTTTCCTGTAACGGTGGGTTTGTTAAAATAGCATGTTTGAGTCAGAGCGACGCAGATCTCGTGGGTCAGTGCAGAGTCCTTGCCACATGTCATTTTTTTTTTCTCATTCGAGAGAGCGAGAGCCTCCTCTTTTCCTGTCAGGAAATGAGAGTACAATAGGGAGCTGTACATAGCACGCGGCTGGGGCCCTGTTTGGGGTTGCACGTGTGTGAGTGTGTATGTGTGTGTGTGTGTGTAAATCAGAGATGGAGTGTGGGGGGTGTTACTGTACTTAATTGTAAAAGTTTTTATTTTGTTGTTCATTTGTACATCTGGTCTAAAGGGTAAAGTCATATTACAGATGTTTGAGAAGGCTTTATGTGTTGGGGCCTTCAGTTCTATTCATGAATTTATTTATGTATTCTACTTTTTGAATGGTATTTTTTTTTTTTTTATTATTACACCAAAATACAAAAAATGTGAAATAAAATAAGTGCAGTAAATCTTTAACATGCAAAAAAAAAAAAAAAAAAAAGACTAAATTAAAGACTTAATGCACTTATTTAATTTATTTTATATTTAATTAAATTAAATTTCAATAAATTTTTATTTTATTTTATTTTATTTTATACACCAAAAGACAAATGTGTAATAAAGTCAATGCATTAACTCTTGAACATGCAAATAAAAAAAACAAATCTTAAAGACTTAATGCACTTATTTTATTAATTTAATTTAATTTTAATCTAATTTTTAAATTTAATTTAATTTAATTTTATTACACGAAAAGACAAATGTGTAATAAAGTCAATGCGTTAAGTCTTGAACATCGAAATAAAAAACAAATGTTAAAGACTTAATGCACTTATTTAATTTAATTTAATTTAATTTAATTTAATTTTTCAATTAAATTAAATTTTATTTTATTTTTAAAAAACATAAAATTTATTTTATTTTATTACACCAAAAGACAAATGTGTAATGTCAAGTTTAGTCAATGCATTAAGTCTTGAACATGCAAATAAAAAACAAATGTTAAACACTTAATGCTCTTATTTTAGTTTATTTTATTTTTATTACTCTACTGTGTTGGAGGACTAGGGTTGTAACAATATACCGGTATGACGGTTTACCACGATTTGAACGTGCACGATTATCATACCATGAACAATTGCATATCAACGGTTTTAACCCTTAAAGACCGAGACAGCCGCCCACGGCTAAAAATAAGTATTGCTCTTAAATGTTTAACAACTTTTGATCCGCTGATCCGATTCATACAGTTCAAAGATTGGCATAAAGAAGGGAATCTCAGCTTTCCAGTGCTGTATCACATAACATTCGCGGACTTTCAGAGGAATCAGTGCGGTTACGTCATCAACATTTGACAATGCTGATTTGACAAAGAAACGCTCGTCACTGTGTCTCCGGACAAATCAGACATGATACATTGATGCATTATCCCTCCTCCATGCCCAGATTGGTTCAAACTCGCTATATCACAACCAATAAGCATAGGTTTCGCTTTTGTTTGTGGACCAAGCTTTTTGAACAACACGGAATGAGAGAAAGGCATACATTTATGCGCGGCTAAATAAAACGCAAAAAAAAAGTTTTGCATGAAATAATTCTCATACTAAGTACTTTTGCATGCACAGCAGCACAGAAACATGACAAAACAGTTACACAGCAAAGACGAACTGCTGCTCTTGCTGTTTTCAAAAGACGCAAATGAAGATGCAGCTGTTTGTCTGCATTGCAGACAACCATATCCATATCCATAGACAACCATATCCTTGCTGGCACATAAAATCTAGGGATGTTCCATATTGAATCTAGTTTCGTTATGTAATTATTTATAGTATAGTAAATATTTATATCTATTTTTTACTGAGGATTTGCACCATGTTTATTTGGACTTTATTTGGACTTTGACACATTATTTATTATTTTCTTATTTTTATTTGTTCATTGTAAGTGGTGTTGTTTATAGTAACTAAAAATATATTATTTGGAAAAAGTCAAATTTGCTTCACTGTTCTATTATTTTGTAACATACCGTATACCGCGAAACCGTCAAACCGTGGTATTGTTTTAGACGATTATCATACCGTGAAAAATTCATACCGTTACAACCCTATGGAGGACAAAGATAAAACACTGATAAAGGGGTAATAAACAGTGAATAAAAAAGCTGATTCATTATGTCACAGTATGTACAAACTGCTTGAATTATTTGGTCTCCTAAGTGCATGTAGAGTTCAGTGATTTTGTGCTTTTGTAAGTACAAGAAAAAGCCCCCATTTAGCTTCTTATCTCGAGCTTCATTTCGGTAATAAATAATCATCATTTACAAAGTGGAAAATTCAGCATTCTGAAAGCAAGAGTGCGAGATGGAAAGAGCAAGCGAGTAAGTTTGACCCGCCAGCAAAGATCTCTGTGAAGAGCGCTAATCACTCTGGCAGCCGTTTACAGAGTGCCGTGGAAGTTCTACAAATTTGGAAGTCAGTATTGATTTGACGTAATTGTGCACTAATTTTAGCGGGCCAGAGTCTGCAGACGCTCAACATGGCCAAGTGCTGAGGAGAAGAGGAGGTTAGTGGCAGCTCAGATAAATGCATTCAGAGCCAGTGGTGGAGGAATCTGAGAGCATTATACTTTCTATATATACCGGCAAACAAAGTTACTGTGCATGCATGTAGGCTGCGGATGTTCTTTCTTTCTTTCTTTCTTTCTTTCTTTCTTTCTTTCTTTCTTTCTTTCTTTCTTTCTTTCTTTCTTTCTTTCTTTCTTCTTTTGGTATGTCTGTCTGTCTTTCTTTCTTTCTTTCTTCTTTTGGTATGTCTGTCTGTCTTTCTTTCTTTCTTTCTTTCTTTCTTTTGAAATGTTTAGCTTGTAGTTTCAGGTGCAAACATTGTTACTAAATCTTCCAAATCTGTTTACATTTGGCAGATTGGGTTCAATTGAAATGAACTCTGTTGTTGTGGATCATCTAAATAAGTGTCTGTGCTGCCATCGAAATATAATGGTTGGCACCAAACAAGAAAACTTGCTGAAAAGAGTCTGTCCACTTCCAAACAAACACTGACGAAGCTTGGCAGAAATGTGTTTACATGCATGTGTTTTAAGGAGCTAATGATCAGCCTTAGTTTGGTGTGTTCCACATGTCGCCTCTCATCAGGTAAACATCGGAACTTGTTAGCCCGAATCAGCATGTCGAATCTGTATCAGACCGTCAGCTTAATGCTGTGTTCACACAACATGCAGTATGCGCAAATGAATCACGCTATTTGTGCCTAAATAGACACGTGAACATTTAGAGTTTACTCACTTCATTCTCATGTCAAATTCGTTTCATTCATGTGTCAAATTCACTTCATAATAGACATAGATTCGCATCATGGACGGGGCTTCTGTCTGCCTGGTAACTCTAGCATCGTTGCTGAATGGCTATCACTAATTTTATTGAGAAAATAGCTGTGCTTTATATGCTTTAGAAAGGCTGAAAAACATTGTAGATTCATTCAGCACTCTGTCTGAGTCCATTAGATCCTTTCAGAGGTGCACCCAGCTATGTGAGTTCATCAACTCCTCCAGAAACTATACCTGGATAATGAAGGCTTTTAGCAGTGCTCCCGACTGAGCCCAGTTCTGTTTGATGAACTGTTGTTCTGTGTTGGCAGTAATATTTCCCTCGGGACACCAACAGTCACTACGTCATAATCAGGCTCCTACAAGAGCAGGCTCCTAATTGGTTAACGGCGTGCCAATGTCTGTTGAAGTTTGATTTTCCAACTCTAGTAATCCGCATGAAACAATCAGGCAAAATCCTCAACTCATGGCAATTCATTTGCCCTGCGTCATTTGCATTAATCGCGTCTTTGCATTGACTTAACATGTAAAACATTCGCGATTGATGCTTACTTCGAGTCTGGTGTGAACGCAACGACTCAGAGCGGGAGTGTGCATTGTGAAGTGACGTAGCAAGTAAACAATTCAAGTCAGAAAAGGAAAGCAAAGAGGCCGGCTGTGTGCGCATTGGAAGTTTGGAAGGTTTTTCTTTGTTGAACGAGAAAACTGACTTCTGCCTCCCTGGATCAGAAAGAAACGTTCTCTTGTTTCAGCTGACTTTCATCCGTTTGGTGTGTTTACGTACAGTGTCAACAGTTGAGTTTCATTGGTGCTAGTTATTTGCCGTCAGCATGAAGTGTCCCAGCCCTTACACTTTGAGCCACCTTTGAATCTGGTTTAAATATACAGCATGTAATGCAGATCAACCAACTTCTTTTATACACTGAAACGCATACAACACATTTCTGACATCATATAGCTTCAAGTCCAGAAATTGCCACAAAATCCCAAAAATATGTTCACAATTGGCAGGCTTGATTAAATTAATGTAACTCTGTTGCAACTGTTCGTGCTGTTCATTTAAATATGAGTGAACTGCTGTAAACCTAATTCCACTTTTAAACAAACTATAGTATTGTACAGCTTTACTGAAATATGAATGCTAAAAGTGTTAAGCGTGGTTTCACATTTGGTTCGATTGCCTGGTTTATATTGTGTATAAACCACAGTACGTTTGCAGCATAGTGGAAGATATTGCTAGATAACGACAGCGCTGGAGAAATGGCTCGATACTATCTTGCATGCCTCAAGTTTGAGTGTTGGAATAGTTCAAGTGATCCTGCCACTCTTCATGAAATAAAAAAGTTAAACCAAAACGGACAACTGGAGACCCAAATATGTTTGAAGGCTGGTCTTGTGTTTTGAGGGCGATGCAGGTCAGTAGAACTGATGGAGTTTTCTGCCTCCGCTTTCAGCAGTGCCAAGTCTGTGCTCCCCCACAGAAACAAGAGCTATTTATAACTGTTTCCCCCACCCTTCTCAATGCCTGTTCCGGTTGGAACGTGAGGGAATAGCGCCGTTTAAACTGGCATGCTTTTGATGCCACCAGATAGTCGCTGCGTGTTGTGTGGTTCAAAGCGTTGGAAGTGACTGTGTTTGGTGTGAAATGTGATGTTGGGAAGACTGGGGATAGTTATGACACTTTTTACTAGAATCACATAACCTGTCAGTACTACTCACTGCGCAATATCTGCTTTGTGCCCTCACCCAAAATGAGCATACATATGGCACGTTTAATGCAGTGTTGATCACACCTTCAAATAACCATCCATGCGAATGTGTTTTGCATTTGTTAGGCTCTAAGTCGACCAATGCCTCTGTATGGTATAGATCTGTACACTACAATATGATTTGGTGCAGCCCACCTTGATCAGGATTTTGATTCCACTGCCGATTGTCCCCTTCCTTGTTAGGCATGCTGTAAGTCCAAAAGTTGTTGTCGTCGTAATTTTTGTTCGAAGAAGTAAGCCATTGGGGTCATTTACAAATTGCGTCAAAATTGCGTCAAATTGTGTTAGCCCATACAGTGCTTCTCACAATTTCCACACATATAGACTTAACATGGGAACGGCCTCTAAAACAACAATGGAGGACAATTCTGCTGATTCTGTTTTTGCTTCTTGGCATGTAGCTGTTTATTTGAGTATGAATCATTGCTGTGTGCTGTCATTGTATTATTGTGATATTATGTTTCGGCTGTCTATTTTCTTGTGTTGTCGCTTCCCTGGATTGCAGCTTATGCAAGGGACGATTCTCTGTAAACCAGTCAGCGTACAGTAGATGTAGTTGGTAACTTCACCCTTTAGAATTGTACTCTTGGGCTAGTAACTTTTACGAAAGGGTTTCAAACAAGTGGTGTGGTATTTTTCGTTATTTTTGTGTTTCTGACAGTGGAAAATTAAATAACTGCGCTCTGTTCCGTTTTGAGGAAGGGAGTCATAAAGTAGTGGCTAGATAATGTGAATATTGCCAGTGAATATGTCAAATCAGAATAATGAAAGGGAGTAAAGAGGTTTGCTTGTGGCATATCAACATCTTCTGCAATTTGAAGTCCTTAGTTTGGTTTTTCAAAAACAAATTGTGTTTTTACTAATTTTTACTCAGAACTGTTTGTCATAGCTGTGGATTAAAGGTAATTAAGTTGTAAATATTGTTAATTTTCTGATTATTTCAATTGATAAATTGATTGTCAGGAGCCACATACATTAATGTTGTTAGCCCAGTTTTCTCTCAAAGCCCTGGTAGCCATTGGTTTACCTTTTATGGGTAGCCAAGGACCGCATTTTCAGACAAAATCCTTCTCTAAGGTTAAACTGAAAAAGAAAAAAAGTCATCTACTGTAAATTTTCCTGAGTCTGAGTTGAAATAGATTGACATCTGAATTATTAACCCTTTATGTTTCATTAGCTAGAGTACTGTTGGGCTAAGAACTCTTACAAATGGGTCGCAAAAAAGTGTTATGCTATTGTTCATTATTTTGGGGTTTCTGACATTGGAAACCTAATTAACTGCGTTCCGTTCCACTTCATGGAAGTGAATCATAAAACAGTGGCTAGATAATGTGAATATTACCAATAAATATATCAAATCAGAATAATGAAAGGGAGTAAAGAGGTTTGCTTGTGTAATGTCAACATATCTGCAATTTGAAGCCTTTAGTTTGTATTGTTTAGCATTTAATCCAAGACTGTTTGTCATAGCTGTGGAAAAACTGTAATAATGTTGTAAATATTTTTCCTTTTATGATCATTTCCCTTGATAAAACCTTAATGTATTGTCAGGAGCCACAGATATTAATTTCATTACCCCAGTTTACTCTCAAAGTCCTGGTAGCTATTGGTTTACCTTTTATGGGTAGCCAAGGACCGCATTTTCAGCGAAATTCTTCTTTAAAGTTAAACTGAAAAAAGACTGAAAATCTTGCTGGGTCTGAGTTGGAATGAATTGACATTTGAACTATTAACCCTTTATGTTTTATTAGATGTTCATATGTGCAAAAGTTTAACTTTCTGTGCATGTCGACTAACCCTAGTGTCCCCTTACTTGCGGCCGTTTGTGTTCGTTTTTTTAAGGGGGTGTAATGTCTGCAAGGCTATTTGCATGACTTTGTGTGTGTGTGTGTGTACGTCCCGCAGCATGTTAATGCCAGATGCCTGGTCATCAGATTGAGCTGCTAGCAGAATAAGAGAAGAGCAGATAATCTAGGCTGAGCTGCGACGGCATCCGCAGAGTCACGCATATATATATACGCTGCTTCTGGGCAGCCTTACAGTCTCTTAACCTCCTGTCTGGTTCAGAGCTCGGAGAGTTTAAAAATTGACATTGGTTCCTGCTGGATTTCAGGGGTAGACGTGGACCCGTGCCGAGAGAGAGAGAGAAAGTGAGAGAGAGAGAAAGAGAGGCGAGTTTAATTGCTCCATCTGCAAGAGGGCTGCAGAACTTGGCCCTGCCTGGGCCGATCCAGATGTTTTCCGGCAAGAAACATCTGAAAATGTTTAATTTCTTTCCCATAGGAGTGAAAAGTCTGTTACATGTTGGATATTTACAGTGGCAACTGCCCTGTTCCATCCATCAAGGCCGGCAGTCTCAGCGCTGCAGATTTACAGCTTTTATTTGATGTTCCGCTGCTGGAAGACCAAACACACAACACTTGTGAACATGTAAACAGCGCAGGAGTTCAACGTTTGCTTAATGGATAAAAGCGATGCTGTTGATTCAGACCACATTGTTTTTTTGGGTGCGTGTGGTACTGCCGTTTCGATGAGGTTCAGGAACAGTAGCTCTTGAAGGCTTTGAGCTCTAGTAGAACATTGGAGGATCTGATGTTGCGTTCGCGACATGTTAGAACTGCTATAATTACAAGTTCCTGACTTGTAAATCCCACTCGCGTCTTCGTCAAACTTTTAATTATAACTTGGAAACTTTTGAATTTTATGAACTTTCGCACATGACTGTTTTGACGTCATGGAAAAAAAATAAAATAACTGTGAACGGGTCTAACGGTAAACAACACTTTCAGGGTTCAAGCTGGGTTGTTGTAGATTATTTAAAATATGACACTATTAATGTATGCAGGCAACAACATTTTTTTTTTTTTAATTTTGCTATCAATTAAACAGTCATTTTTAAAAGGTTGAATTTTTTTATCGGGTATTTATTTTATTCAAATAAATTTTCCATTAATTAATAAATAATTTCAGCTAGCACAGAGGTGTCCAAACTTGGCTCTGGAGGGCCGGTGTCCTGCAGATTATAGCTCCAACTTGCCTCGACACACCTGCTTGGATGTTTCTAGAAAGCCTTATGAGAGCTTGATTAGCTAGCCCAGGTCTGTCTGATTGGGGTTGGAACTGAACTTTGCAGGACACCGGCCCTCCAGGACCGAGTGTGGACACCCCTGAGCTAGCAGAATGATTTTTTGTGACGTGTTATTTTGATACATATTTTGAGAAAATGCTTTGAATTTTTGAAGAACTCAATAAAATACTCTGGGCAAATTGACTTCCCTTTTGTTATGTTAGCGATAAAAACATCTACTGAATTAAACTGCTGTAAAAATGCATCGGATTAATATTTTTTTTTATAATGATCTTAATAACCACATTTTTTTATTACAAAAACCATGCCACCATATAATCATGTATTTTTGATTGTTGTTGGTTTTCCCTGTTGGGAAGAGGTAAAATTTTGTCATTTTTACAGCTGATCATGTGTTGGCACCATTAACCCTTTAGATACACCTGTGCATAAAAAGCCTAGTTTCTGTGTTTATATGGAGCATAACAGCAAATTAGTGTGTGTGTGTCTGTGAGAGTGTGACACTTTATGCACTATCTTGATGTGCAAAATATGCATCTCAGCTCTCAGAAGTAAACAAAAACAAAGTCTGTGTATTTATGCACCAACAAATGTGGTTATAATGGAAGTCGATGGAGCAAAAACAGCCACCATCAGTAAATTACTGAGAAAAAAATGAAAATCTAACAATGCATTTATCCCAATGTTGTTATCAATCGTTCACATGTCCAAGACTGTGATAAAAAGTAATTGTATGTGTTTTTTTTTTTCACCAAATCAGTGACATCATTTGTGAACTTGGCCATTAAACAGTTAAAATCCTGTAATTAAAAAAAACATTTAGTAGTTTTGATCAGGACTGAGGTTGATTAACAGATTTATGCAAAAACAAAAAATGTAAATATTTGTCTGATGCATTTTTACAACAGTTTAATTCAGCGGATGTTTTCATTCCTAACAACAAAGGGTAGTCAATTTGAACAGTGTCCAGGGCTAACTGAAATGAAAACAAGATTTCTTTTTGTCAACTTGCTGAAGTAATTTTTTATTTTTTAATATTTTTTTTTTTTGTGTCAGTAAAGTGAAACAATTAAGAAATAAGTTCAGCTGAAATAACGTTTATTTAGCTTTTATTTATTTTTCAGTTAATATAACAATGGCTTAAATTGTCTGTAGTGTACATGTGTGAATGCAAGAGTGTATGGGTGTTTCCCAGTGTTGGGTTGTGGCTGAAAGGGCATCTGCTGCTTAAATCATATGCTGGATAAGTTGGCTGTCCATTCCGCTGCGGCGACCCCTTGTTTAGAAAGGGACTAAGCAGAAAAGAAGATGAATGAATGAATGACAATAATTTTAGCTTTAGTTATTAAACTTGATTTGGTTGAAATATTACTTGATTGATTTATATAGTTCTTATATCATCAGACTTTGAGATATTCTCCAATCTTAGGAAATCATCACCAATATTAAGTGCTGGAATTTAGATAAACCAGACTCTGTCTTGGAATTTTCCAGTGCTTTACTCCAGCTGTGAATGTAGAACTCGGGTTAAGCAAGGTGAAGATTTAGCTCAGTTTTTAGCAGCTCCTAAATTACTGTATACAGGCCATACTGATTTGGGTCCTTGTATCCTGTCAGGTTTGACCCACTTTATTAGATTTGGCCCAGTTGGGATGGGCTGCATGCTGGTTCTGCAGCAAACCGTCATCAGCAGAGGTGCATTGTGGGAAAGTGCTGCCATGGCATTTTATCATTTCTATACTTTGTTCAAGACCATCACTTTGACTCCCTCACATTTTGAAGGCATTGATTAATGCTCGTCTCAGCGGCTTGAGAAATGGTTTAATACTATTTCCTCCATGCACTTGTACCAGTTTAAAGATTGATTTTAGTGATTTACCTTTAGTTCTTACATAAAAGATAATGTCAAATTTGGATGTCTATTTATTGGTTACCACAATTCATCTTATTGACATCAATGCAACCCTGCATGACAATGTTTTGATAATAATATTAGTCTAATTAAAATAATGTTTTAAACACCATAAAATGTTGTATTATACCAAAACTTTTAGCCTCGCAGTGGTTTGCCATCAAATACATTGAAATCAATTGCCAAATAATGTTTATGTTGACAAGATATGGGTTTAAACAGGATAGTTTTTGGTCGAATAGTAACAGAAGGCTGTTGGATGATGTATCGTAATCTGCCCAGAATCAGCACAGCTGTGTGTGTATTCAGATTAAGAGAGATCAGTGTCCTTATTAGAGCTGTATAAACTGAAGAGCATATATTGCTACCTTTCCCTCTTCTCTTCCATGCTCTCGCTCTGTCTTTCTCTCGTGTTGTACTGTATGTTATGGCATTGGGTTTGCAGTACCAGCTGTCACATATTGGCACCAAGGGGTCGATAAGGTCATCCGAGTGTGAGACCATTCGAAACTAATAAAAATCTTTCTGGTTAATCCAATGATGTAGAGCTGAGCGATATGTCAAATAATTAATAATGAATTATTTTCTTTGTTGGATATCCATATATATTTTGATATAAGTTTTTAATGCTTCCACTTTTAAAAGAGTATCCCAACCATGACTGAAGGTGCATACTGCTGGTGGGAAAGTGAACTGTTGGCGGGAAAGTGAAACGATAATTTTCAGCGGCCGAAAATTTGGTGAATCTCTAATATCAACCCAATTATAGATTCCTGCATATTACTGATGTGTGATTGGCTCTTAGAATCAATACTGAGTTAAAATTTCCCAAGCTTATTATCATTATCGACATAAATTTTATCGCTATTTGATATGATATCGTTTATCAGCCCAGCCCTACAGTGACGTCTTTATAAATATAGGTTATCGCTTGTCGATATTTGTTTTCATTTGAGTTATGCAAAAATATGTATCATGATGCATTTTTCCACTCATGTCAATAATTTATTAAAATTAATTTAATTTAATATATTACTTTATTATAATATTTAATTTAATATCTTGCTGTTTGAGTTGCAAAATGATTACAGGTCAAACACCTCCATTGTTTTCCTGACTGGATTTCCTTCCAGGAATATAAACGTCATCATTTCTTGAATAGAAACAAGTGTTAGTAATGTTTGTTTGTTTGTTTTTTTCATGTCCAAGAGCAAATCTCTTCACAGATCTAATATACTAATTGATATAGATGTACAATTTAAATATTATTAATTATAGAGGGAGAAAATAAATGTACTTATTTATTTACTTTCTTCCTCTGTAAGCAATTATTTAATTATATTATATTATATAATTTATTTTTTAAGTTATTATTTAATATTAGTACTTTTTTTTAGTACTCTCTTGCACGGTACAAGCAAATGAAATGAATGGGTTTCATAGCACTTTCCATGTCCGCTGTGAAAGCTGCTTTGATGCATAGCCTGTTTTCAGCTCATATTTTCAGTTGTTATTCACTGAATCTTTTTACATATCTAATATACTAATAGATATAGATATGTAATTTATTATTTTTAATTATAGAGGGAGAAAATAAACATATTTATTCATTTACTTTCCCTATAATTAATTATTGTTAGATGTAAGTGCACCTACACTTTTTCTGCGCAGCACAAGCAAATGAAATGAATGGGTTTCATAGCACAACACTTTCCGCATCCGTTGTGAAAGCTGCTTCAACACACAGCATGTTTTCGGCACATATTTTCAGTCGTTTTTCACTAAATCGCTTTCCAGATCTAATATACTAATAGATATGAGTTTGCAATTTATTATTAATAATTTTAGAGGGAGAAAATAAATGTATTTATTTATCTG
The DNA here is from genome assembly GCF_052040795.2 of Danio rerio. Taxonomy (NCBI): domain Eukaryota; kingdom Metazoa; phylum Chordata; class Actinopteri; order Cypriniformes; family Danionidae; genus Danio; species Danio rerio. The sequence goes on along the minus strand of NC_141030.1, from coordinate 36,783,075 downwards.
CTTTCTTCCACTATCACTAATTATTGTAAGCTGTAAGTGTACCTACTCAGCTCTAGTTCAGCACAAGCAAATTTAATGAATGGGTTTCATAGCACAACACTTTCCGCGTCGGCTTTGAAAGCTGCTTTGATGCATAACCTGTTTTCGGCTCATATTTTCAGTTGTTTTTCACTAAATTGCTTCACAGATCTAATATACGAATAGATATAAATGTGCAATTTATTGTTATTAATTATATAGAGATATAAAATAAAAATATTTATTTGTTTACTTCCTCTATAATTAATTATTGTAACCTGTAAGTGTACCTACACTTCTGCGCAGCACAAGTAAATGAAATGAATGGGTTTTATAGCACAACACTTTCCGCGTCCACTGTGAAAGCTGCCTTGATGCGTAGGCAGTTTTCTGCTCATGTTTTCACATGTTTTTCACTCTTCCGCCAATAATGGCAACTGAAAACTACTGCATCCCTAGAAGAAATTGCACATTTATCAATATATTAGATCTGTTAAGCGATTTGCTCTTGGACATGAAGAAAACACTTTACTAACACAACTCAATTGTTTCAATTTAAAAAAAAAAAAACAATGATGTTTACATTCCTGAAAGAAAATCCAAACTCAAACCTAAAGATTTATCACTGAAGGAAGTGTAAAACGCATATTTTTGTTGAGCTTCATTACTTTCCATTGACATCATTGCATCTTTAGGCAAAGTGACTACTAGATTAAGTTAGTGGGCGGCACCTCAGCGACTGTAGCCACCGTTCTGAAAATCATCTATCTTCAGGAACTGATGAAGGCCTCTCCTTGCAGTGGGAGCCGTAACCCAGATACAGTATGTAATTTGCCCATACGTACGTGTCTGCGGCGCTCTATATTAAGGCCAAAAGTTCTTCTCATTATCAGAGTCCCTCATTACCTGTTTCTGTCATCTCATGCTCGCAGGGATTTGGATTTATACCTGATAATTACCTTCTATATAAAGCGAACCAGAAACGGCCCGAGCGTATACACCTGAAGCATGCCCCCAAAATGCCTCGACCCAGCGCTGGGGAAAAATATTGCACGCGTCAAAACATGAATGAATGCAAAGGGTCGCGGTTATGTACACTTAGGCATTTTATTTAGGTCGAATTGGTGGTAAGCGATGCATATAATGCGGTGCGTGTGAGTTCGAAAATCTCCTTTTACAGGCTGTTTTCCATATGGCCATCCTTAATGGGCTCGTCATCTCTGCTAATGTATGCAAATTTCAACCTGGTTGCCAATGCAATTACTGAGCCTGCAGTTCCAAATGCGTGCAATTCAGTTATTGTGTGTTTTTTTCCCCTCATTGTTTCAGATCGACGCCTTGAGTAAAAGAAGTAAAGAATCAGAGGCTGCTTTCCTCAGCGTGTACAAGAGATTAATCGATGTCCCAGGTATGTTTTTGCTCACACACACACACACACTCACTGCTGTAGTGTTTCACTGAGGCGAGAATACTGTAAACACATCAGTCATATTTATGAGACCTCCGTCTCTAGTGTCTAAAACACACACACACACATATGCACGCGCAGGCCATCTTAATGACTTCTACGGCTTTAGAGACCCGCTCCGTTCAAAACCCCCCACACACGGAGAAACTTGGATTCTAATAAAATCCGCATTCACTGGCCCACAAACACCTTTTAATCTTCCGAATTGGCTCTCTAACGGTGAGATAATGGCCCCCTGATCCTCAGTTTTTATATGGTAATGTTCTGATGCGCTGATCTATAATAAGTTAATGGTGCCGCAAAGGTTCATGTGACATCTCGAAGCATCTTTAGCTCGGCCGCTCGATAGAGTTGTGCTCTAGAAAGAACAAACTTCACCTAGAGAGAGAGGCTGGGTAATGGATCAAGCTCCTGTTAGGCAAAACTGTGGACTGCAGAGAGAATGAGAGAGAGAGAAAACTTCTGGCGGAACTGAGTTAGCATTAACTCAACTTGGGAAAACTTCAGACCACTTACAGTACACGCATGCTGCGTCCTTCTCATGATACGCCCTAAAAGTCTGTACAGTTTAGTGTGCAGCAGACTAGTAGACAAGTTTTGGTTTGCACTGCTTCGTTATAATTGCGTCTTTAATAAGACGTAATCATGTCAATCCTCTTGTCAGTTTGCGCCCTCCGTATTTCATTTTGTTTTATTCTGTACTGTTATGCAAAGACTAGCGATTCGTTTAAAGAAGTCTCTTGTAGCCAAGATATAACTGCTAGGTTACTATTAAGGCTAGCATTTTTTATTTAATTTTACGTCATAACAGTGAAATGTTTGTCTGTATTGTTCAAGCATTTGTATATCATTCAGGTTTAAGCTGTAAATGTTTTCACCAGGAGCATAATGAGCTTAGTAATTTTAAATATGCCTAATTAATGGATTATGATATATAAAAAAATTGACTTAACTGTCAGCTCACATTTAGACTTGACACTTTTGATTATACAGTATAGTGATATGTTCAGGTTTAGAAAACTTCAAACTTTATATAACAAATTATTTACTTATTTATTTATGTACTTGTTTACTTGATTTATATTTTGCCTTAATTGAGGATATTATTTTTTTCTTTTTTGTTTTGTTTATTATTTATTTTATTTGTATTTATTTTTATTTATTTATTCATTTTTTATTTATTTATTTATTCACTTTATATATATATTTTTTTATTTGAGTATATTATTTGTTTATTTACTTACTAATTTATTATTTATTTATTTGCCTGTTTTTATTTAATATTATATTTATTTTATATTATTTACTTTTATTATTATTTATTTACTTAGTTGCTTTATTTAAAAATCTGTTCAGTTATTTATTCTGTATTCATTATTTATTTATTTTATTTATTTATCTATTTTATGTATTTAATTGTATTTTCTTATTTGAGTATATAGTTTACTTTATTATTATTTGTTTATTTTTTATTTTTTTAGATTTTTGCCTTAATTCAGTGTATTAATTCTTTATTTACTTTATTTTTATTTTTTCATTATTTGAGTATATTCTTTGTTTGTTTATTTATTTATTCATTTTTTCTTCCTTGATTTATTGTTTTTCTTTTTTTTCTTTTTAATCTAGCCTCCATTTGGATAAATTAAAATATATGTTAGTAATCAATCCAGAAATCATGGACCGCATTGAGGACGGATAGTTTGTGATTTAGGATGCAACAACATACACTAAAACATACACACAAACACTGAAGCACACTTACACAAACAAACAAACACACATACCGACACAAACACAAAAAAGAACACAAACATAAACACATGAAAACACACATAGACACAAAAACACACACAAAAACAAACACAGACAAAAACACACAACCACAAAAAAGAACAGACAAACACGCACACATAAACACAAAAACCAACACATACACAAATATACATAGACATACAAACAAAACCCACGCATAAACACACACACACATAAATAGACACACAAAAAGACAAACACACACACACAAACACAAAAGTGAACACACTGACGCAAACAAACACTCACACAAACACAAAAAACACACACGCACCTACAGAGACAGCTCTAGCTATGTAGCTCCACCCACACCTGTTGATTGACAGGCAGGCAGACAGACAGTAATTGCCAGGGCCTGTTGCAGCAGGTTCTACTGTCTGCCTTCACCACTACTAAGTACATCCTGAAATTACCACAATACTGCAGTCTGGAGAATCCTGAGCCAACGGTGTGTCTGTGTGTACTTGTGTGTTTGACTTACCTATATTGTATGTGTGTGTTTGAGAGTAGCGTACACTGCGCATGTGTGCCGGAGTGGGACGTCCCGTCTGGGAATGTGTGTTTGTATCTGTGAAATCTGGAGCTTGTCCAGTCCTGTCTGTGCGTCTGCGAATGTGATCACAGCTTGACAAATTATCTCATGATAGTTACACCGGTACACTGTGTAGACCTGCATGTGTGTGAGCGCTGTGGTGTGTGTTAGCGGGAGTGTTCGGAAGTGTTTTTACTACTTTTAAACCAACATTGAGCTCGCTTCACACCTCTGAGCACAAGCGTACATTAAAATCGTGCTGGTAAAAATGAAAGTCGAGATTCTGAACTCTGATTGGCTGAGATCAAGCTCTGGTAAAGTGATCGATTAGGAGTTTTAACTTAGTTTATTTTGTTGTAAGTTAGTCTAGTGGTTTTTAATTTCTTTTTATTATATATACACAAACACATACAATATATATATAGATAGATAGATAGATAGATAGATAGATAGATAGATAGATAGATAGATAGATAGATAGATAGATAGATAGATAGATAGATAGATAGATAGATAGATAGATACACAATAAATAAAACTAAATAAAATTTACAAAAATAAAAATAAGTTAAAAGCTAAATAAAAAATATATAAAAACCTAAAATATGATATTTTAATTGATGATATTAAATTAATTATTAAATATTGGAATGTAAATAAATAATTCTACATCGGTTTAATATGATAGAATTGCATATATTATTATAAAAATAAATTGAAGTAAAAGTAGAACATTTTTGAAAATTTGAATAAAATGTAAATATATCTAAAATTAAAAGGTGTATAAAAATAAAAACAAACTAATTAAAATGACATACACAACAATAACATTATAATATAATCTTATAGTTAATACAATAAAACAAAAATAAAAACTTATAATAGGGCAATAATTATGTAATAAACAGCTGAATGTTACATCATTTCAATATTATATAATTGTATAAATTATTATAAAACTAGAAAATAAAAATAGAAACGGATCTAAAATAAAATGTGAATATATCTGAAATTAAAATTGAAAATTAAATAAAAATAATAGTCAAACTAATTTAAATGTTAAGCACAACATTATTTCTAAAACCAAAAATTAAAGATAAAAACTCTAAATAATATAGTGTAATGTAATATTGTAGTTCATAGGAAACAATATTTTTAAATAAAACATACCTAAAAAAATAAAAGTTTATATTATCTAGTGTATTAAACTGTAAAACTATTGGCTTTTGACTAAATTTTGATTTTGACGAGAAATTACATTTTATTTAATAAAGTAAATATAAAACTTTAAATATGATAATTATGTAATAAATACTACAATGTAAATAAATAATTTTACATCATTTATAATTATACAATTGTATAAATTATTATAAAATATATTAAGTAAAACTTGAGCCTTTTTTAGATTGAAACACATTTGAAATAAAATATAACTATATGTAAAATTAAAAGCGAAGTAATAAAACAAATTAAAAAGAAAAACACAACTATTGTTAAAAGCTAAAATTATAAATGAAAATGTAAAAAAAAACTCTTAGTAATATAATGTAATATCATAGTCAATTTAAAACATTAATTTTATTCAATAAAATTATATAAAAAAACATAAAATAATTATGTAATAAATTACTGTATATACTGTAAATAAAATTCGGTTTGAGGAAACCGATTGCAACAAACCATTTAAGTTCAAAAACTAATCCTAATGAGTGCTGTGAACTTAATCCATTTGAGTAAACGAAGCAATTTGAGCACAGTAAAACCCAATAACTGAAGAGAACTCAAACCAACTGAGTACTGTAAAACCCAGTAAGTTAAGGCAACTCAAACCCTTTGAGGAAACCGATTGCTACAAACTATTTGAGTTAAACTTATCTAAGTACTGTGAACTTACTCCATTTAAGTTGAAGTAATGAGGTATTTTATTAACTCATTCAACATCAAGTTCAAAACTCTTTTTAGATGAGTAGAATTAACTTTCAGTAAATGTTGAGTTAACTACACTTATTTCATTTAATAAAGTTGACTGTTGGGTTTTACTGTGTATATGCTTTTCCATTATGTTATTTCAAAAAACTTTAATAATATTTATTTATAGATTTCAAATGACAAAACAGTATTGGTGTCTCATGTCATCAAATACATAAATACAGCCATCTATCATACACTTGTTAATCGGCAAAATAAAAAAGTCTTTATACATTCTACATCTGATTCAACTACATATTGACAGAAGAAATGTTTCACAATATTTTAATATTATATATTGCATGAATTATTATAAATAATGTAATAACTAGAATTTTTTTTTTAATTGAAACAGATCTGAAACTAAATTTAAAAATATCTGAAAATAAAATTGAAAGCTATCAGAAATGAAAGACAACCTAATTAAAATGACAAACGGCAACTAAAATTACAAGAAAAAAATGCAAGATAAACACTTCTAAATAATTTTATAGTGTAATATAATATTATAGTTTATATTTCAGAACATTTAATATTGAAGTTTCATACTTTTATACTAAAACTAACAAAATATATTTATTAGCTGAAGCTGAAATAAAATATAAATGTATTTTAAACAAAATAGAAAGCTAAATAAAAATACTAAAAATAAAAGCAAACACTGATCAATGTTAGGAAAAGCTGTGGATTCCTATTTTGTTCACACTAGTAACAATCTTCCCTTCATTTCAATACACTGTAAAATATGATATGACAAAGTCTTAAAAACAAATGCTTTTCTGTTTTTACAACTAATATAAATGAGTTGATCAAGTTTAAACGATTTCATTATTTGTTATTCAAAGTTTAACTTAATATTGTTAGTCTATTTGACTAATGTAAGTTGAGACAACAATAAAAGTTTTTTTGATTTGACTAAAAAACGAAAATAGGCAGTAATGTTTTTTTTACAGTGTACATTTTTAAAAACTGTGTGTCAAATACTCTTGCTGTAGAAGATTTCAAAGCATTGTAAAGTATACTAATATACTCTTAATGTCATAACTAAGCAGACAGTCTGCTTTCAGTGTTGTGTGCAGTAGTTGATCCTGACTGACGTGTTTGTGTAAATCAGATCTGAATTGGCTGGTCATTTCGGTCACATGACAGTCACGTTTGGATCTGAAATGGCACTCGCCGAAGCTACAAAAGGGAACAGCATGACAGCATGTCGTTCAGACTTCCTCTTGCAGTTTTTAGATATGACACACACTCACCCAGCTGCCACACAGGCACATCACAAACACACACACACACACTCACACACACCCCATCAGCACTTCCTGCACCTTCAGCCTAAAACCGCCATCTGCACTACAAAAAAATAGACTTTCTATAATTGACATGCATTTGAATGAGGTTATTTCAACTTGATTTGAGCAACTTGAATGCAAGAAGCAGTGAGATTAAATCACTTTCTGCTGTGTATTTAACTTGAGCAGTTTACTCTTGTTAGAGGTATTTAATCTTAATTACATCATTTGGACTAGCAGAACATTCTGTTAACTCTTGCAATGCAACTTAACAACTAAAATAAAGTTTTTAACGTGATACCAGATCAGTTACTTGCCCAAAAGGTCAAAAGTTTTGGGATCAATAAGGTTGTGTTTTGGTGTGATGTGTTGTTTTGTGTTGTGTTTTGTTTCGTTTCTTGTTGTGTTTTTGTTTTGTTTTGTTTCTCTTTTTATTTTTGTTTTGTTTTTCTTTTTCTTTTGTTTAGTTTTTGTTTCATTTTTGTTTTGTTTTGTTTTGTGCTTTTGTTTTTCTATCATTTTGTTTTGCTTTTTGTTTTTGTCTGGTTTTGTTTTGTGTTTTGTTTGTGTTTTTTGTGTTTTATGTTTTAATTGTTTGTTTTTTGTTTTGTTTTGTGATTTTGCTTTGTTTTTTGTTTTGTTTTTGTCTGTTTTTGTTTTGTTTTGTTTGTGTTTTTTGTGTTTTATGTTTTAATCGTTTGTTTTGTTTATGTTTTGTTATGCTTCGTTTTGTGTTTTTGCTTTGCTTTTTGTTTTGTTTCTTGTTTTGTTTGTATTTCTTGTTTTGTTTAATTTTTTTGTTTAATTTTTGTGTTTTTGTGTTGTTGTTTTTTTTTTTGCTTTTTATTTTGTTTTTGTCTGGTTTTGTTTTGCTTTGTGTTTTGTTTCTTTTTTGTTTTTTTGTTTGTTTTTTTGTGTTTTGTTTTGTTTTGTCCCTATTCTGTTTACAAAAGCTGCATTTATTTGATAAAAAATTGTGAAATATAAATTTTTTCTTACTCAGTGTAGTTTCAAATTTATTTATTCATGTGAATTTTTTTTGCCTCAATACTGTAAAATAAAATAAAAAAATCTGAAATTAAAATTAAAAATTGGAAAAATTCTTGGAATTACAAACAGAACAATGTTGAAGCTAAATTTATATATATATAAAAATGTGAAAATATTTTGAAAGTATATATATTATACATTTATTGAAACAAATATGAAATTATATCTGAAATTTCCAAGCCATTATTTAAAAAATTATTATTAAAATGCTAAACAGAACAATATTAAAGCAAAAATTATATTTATAGTTTCTTTTTAAATAAAAAATAATAATTTTACAATTAAAAACAATAAACCAAATTTGGTTTAAAATGTATTTATGTTGGTGAACTTTTAGCATCATTACTCCAGTCTTTAGGGGCTTCAGATTTGTGTGCGTGCCCTAACCTGCCTAGTTAACCTAATTAACCTAGTAAACCCTTTAAATGTCACTTTAAGCTGTATAGAAGTGTCTTGAAAAATATCTAGTCAAATATTATGTACTGTTATCATGGCAAATATAAAATAAATCAGTTATTAGAGATGAGTTATTAAAATTATTATGTTTAGAAATGTGTTGAAAATTTTTTCGTTAAACAGAAATTGGGGGGGGGGGATAAACAGGGGGGCTAATAATTCTGACTTCAACTGTATAAATATATATTTTTTTTAAAAGTTCAACATTTGTTTTATATAAGTAGATTGAACCTAATTTGATTAAGTTGTCAGATATTTACAAGATTAGTGTTATTTCAGCTCATTCCAACCAAGTCATTTAAGCAAGCAGCAAAAAAAGGGAAAGAGGATGAATGACATGTTTTATTTTACACTCTTCTCTGTCAGCTTTTCAGATTTTACACTCTCTCTGTCTCTCTCCCTCTCTCTCATGTTCCGCAGGGGCTAATAAAATAGTTTGATTACATAATTAACTTGGCTGTCTCATTAAGGAAAATCAACGGGAACAGGGCCATAATTAGTCATATAGCAATTAGCATTTGAGGGGGACCGACAGTGATGAAAAAGCGTGTGTGTGTGTGTGTGTGTGTGTGTGTGTGTGTGTGTGTGTGTGTGTGTGTGTGTGTGTGTGTGTGTGTGTGTGTGTGTGTGTGTGTGTGTGTGTGTGTGTGTGTGTGTGTGTGTGTGTGTGTGTGTGTGTGTGTGTGTGTGTGTGTGTGTGTGTGTGTGTGGTAGTCAGTCTTGAGTGTGAAGGTCTGGCTTCAGTCTCTCAGCAGCACTTTTCTCCATCTCTCTTTCACTGAACACCAGTCTCTGTTTATGAAAGCAACAAATGAACATTCTGACAAGAAATGAGTTGCTGAAATTTTTACAACCTGCTAACCTGAAATGCTTAATCTTTTTAAATGCTTAATAAAAATTTAATTTTTTATTTATTATTTAATAAAAAATATTTTATCAAATAATTTCATAAAAATAAAAATGTATTATATTTTGCAATATTAGTTTGTAGGAAACATGATGTATATGATAAATAAATATAAAATGTTTGATTCATTCATTTGTTTATTTATTTATTTATTTAATATTTATATGTTTTGGTCACACTTTATTTTGATGGTCCATTTGTTAAATTTAATTTACAAATGTTCAACAGTTCAAGTCAACTGATTCTCATTTGACTATATATGTAGACTGATAGGTTGGGGTTAGGCTTAGAGTTAGTGTAAGTTGACATGTACTTGCAAAGTCTCTTATAGTCAGAGAAATGTGTGTTGAAGGAGTAGTATCGTCAGATATTAAGCAGACAGTTTACTAATACTCAATTGGACCATCAAAATAAAGTGTTACCTATCTTTTTTATATTTATTTAATTGTGGTTGTACAAAATATTAAAGACTATACTTTAGGTTATATTTTTTTTCTGTCATAATTTTGCTGTTTGTTGTTCGTTTTCATTTCAAATATTTTAAAAATTTTATAAAGATGATGATAATAATTATTATTATTATTTTGTATTATTAGGACCAATTTTCATGATTAATTAGTCATTTATTAGAATGTGCTGATTATGCACATATAATGTGTGACTATTTTTATGTTTTACCTGTGGTTGTATAAAATGTTGAAGTGTATACATCACATTTGATTTAATTTTTTTATTATTATCATAAGTGTTTTTTAAAAGTCTTTACTTTTTTGGATTGTTTTGTATGAAACTATACTTATAATATATATTTCTTTTTTTGAATATGCAAAAAATCCGATAACATTATTAAAAGATATTAGTTCTGGTTGTATAAATGTTAAAGCATACTTTAAGTCTTATTTTGAGTTGTTTGTGTCATCAGTTTCTTTCATATAAAATAAATGAAAATATGTATTTATTATTTATTATTATTCATTTATTTTCTTTTTGGCTTAGTTCCTTTATTATCTGGGGTCACCACAGCAGAATGAACCGCCAACTTATTCAGCATATTTTTTACGCAGCAGATGCCCTTCTAGCTGCAACCCATCACTGGGAAATACCCATATACTCCCATTTAATTTTGAGCCGGTATAAGATTCTGACTGTAAAATAACCCTGGATAAAAATATGATGGGGGGGGGGGGGGAATATATATATATATATATATATATATATATATATATATATATATATATATATATATATATATATATTCTTTTCAAATATCTGGGTAAAAAAAAAAAAAACTTTTTTCCCCTTTGAACAAAAAATATTTTATCTTCAGAAACCTTTACATTATTTTGAAGAAGTAAACATGTCAGGCTACATATTAAAATGAACCACATTGACTTGTGTCATTGTAGTTTCAAAAACACAGATTTTCTTGTGTTTCTTGTGTAAATTTTCTTCTTGCAATTTTAAACGGCATCTTTGGATTTCTTTTCTGCTATAGATGCTGTTGTCTTCAACAATAAAAATGAAATAAAACATTTAATACTGTACATACTTCAGAAATGGTGTAGCAGAAAATATTGGCGATTTTAAAATCTTGACTTTTCCAAACCACGGTACACTCAACCTTAAAAAAAAAAAAGTGGTTATCGTCCCATGCCTACTCTTATTCACACACATACACTACAGACAATATCAACTATCCCAGTTCAACCACAGCGCATGTATTTGGACTTGTTTGGGAAACCGGTGCATGCCAACTGTCCCAGCCGAGACTCGAGTCAGCGACCTTCTTGCTGTGAGGCGTCAGCGCTTCCCACTGCGCCGTCGCGCCGCCCCGTGTATTTAGTAGTAGTACTAGTAGTAGTAGTAGTAGTAGTAGTAGTAGTAACATTATTAGTAACATCCAAGTATAAGAACCCATACTCATTTTAGCCAACTAGTTACTTATTAATATGCCTATAATGAACATATTTGTTTATTAATATGTGTAAAGCACATGTTATGCATCTTCAACAGTGCATTCCTTTTCTTAACCAGTCCTTTACTACAGGTAGCTATTAATAAGCAGCAAATTGAGTTAAAAGTTAATGCTTTTGTTAATAGCGAGAGTTGAATCCTAAAATAAAGTCACCTTTTTTCTTCAAGTAAAAGTAATCGTACGTCACATCACGTTTCCAGAAGACAGGGTACTTTCATAATCAAAATCAGTGACTGGTTCATTTTGTTGCTTTTTCATTCATACGTCTTAACGGAGCAGAAGTTAACTCGAGGTGCTGGAGCGTAGTGTGGATTTATTGGCGTGTTTTGGCTTGGTTTGTTTTTCTAGTTAACATTTTTAGCTGCGGTTGGCAATCCGCAAAAATGCAAAGACACTTTTAGGTATTTAGTGGAGCTGCACAGTTGCACAGAACCTGGCCCACACTGATCTCCATACACTTTCTCTTTGTGTGTGTGTTTCAGATCCCGTCTCGGCACTGGAAGCAGCTCAGCAACTCCAGGTGACGGTTCGGAAGATGCACGACTTGGAGACCGAAAACCAGAGGCTCAAAGATACACTACAAGAGTACGAACGTGAAATTTCAGAGGTTAAAAACCAAGGTAATTACCCTAGATTTAAAAAGATAATCATTTATATATGAGATGATCATATTAACATTTTCTCTCATTCAGCCTAAAAAAATATTAAAGTGCAAACATGTAGAATTTAAGACATTATGAATGACTGAATAGCTGTTGTTATTGTCCTCTCAGTTCGACTCAAGAGTATTTGTATAGCGCTTTTTACAATAGTTATCGTTCCAAAGCAGCTTTACAAAAGGTGCATATTATTGCATTACAATCAAAGTTCGGAAGGTACTAATAACCTTAACTAATTAACTAGTAACTAATAGCTTTTAACAGTCAAAATTATCATAAATAAACATAGTTAACTTGCAGTCATATAGTAACTCTCCATGGCCATTAGTATATATATATATATATATATATATATATATATATATATATATATATATATATTGCTTTTACTTTTTTTTTTTTTTTTTTTACTCTATACAATCACCGGTCACTTTATTAGGTACACTTTACTAGTACCGGGTTGGACCCCTTTTGCCTTCAGAACTGCCGTAACCCTTCATGGCATAGATTCAACGATGTACTGAAAATATTCCTCACAGATTTTGGTCCATATTGACACGATAGCATCTCGCAGATTTGTCGGCTGCACGTCCATGATGCGAATCTCACATTCCACCACATCCCAAAGGGATTGGATTGAGCTCTGGTGACTGTGGAGGCCAGTTGAGTACAGTGAACTCCTTGTCATGATCAAGAAACCAGTCTGAAATGATGCGCGCTTTATGACATGGTGTGTTATCCTGCTGGAAGTAGCCATCAGAAGATGAAGACACTGTGGTCATAAAGGGATGGACTTGGTCAGCAACAATACTTCTGCTGCTGTAGCCCAACCGCCTCAAGGTTCTACGTGTTGTGTGTTCAGAGATGCTTTTCAGCATACCTCGGTTGTAACAAGTGGTTATTTGAGTGACTGTTGCCTCTCACTCAGCTCAAACCAGTCTGGCCATTCTCCTCTGACCTCTGGCATCAACAAGGCATTTGCGCCCACAGAACTGCCACTCAATGGATGTTTTCTGTAAACCCTAGAGATGGTTGTGCTTGAAAATCCCAGTCGATCAGCAGTTTCTGAAATACTCAGACCAGCCCCTCTGGCACCAACAACCATGCTACGTTCAAAGTCACTTAAAACCCCTTTCTTCCCCTTCTGATGCTCGGTTTGAACTGCAGCAGATCGTCTTGACCATGTCTACATGCCTTGACGTTAACGAGCAGTTAGACAGGTGTACCTAATAAAGTGCCCGGTGAGTGTATATTTTAACTATCTGTTCTCAGGCCCTATAAATTCACATCTGAGTCTAGTCTAGCCAATAGCATAATAATGATAATATAAAAAGAGTAAGGCTCTTTTCATGCTTGCAGTACGCAATAATTGGCACATAAAATTGATCTTACTTCTTAAACAATATGGTACAATCCATGTAAAATATTTACGTTTAAATATATTACTTTATTTGTTATTAAAAGTGTATTATTAATATACTTTTCACTTAAAATATGTATTTTTGATGTATATTTCTGTTTTTACATATAAATCTGCACACACACTTAATTAATTTTTATTTTATGTAATGCAACAAATCACTATTTAGCGGTCATTAATCATTAGTTATAAAAAGAAAACCCTGAAACATATTAATTTACAGCTTATTTATAATATTTTATTCAATCCAAATCTTAATACTAATTGATAAAGCTCAGTTTTAATGAATTCTTACGTCCTCTTCAATAATTATTTCATTTAAACTGTTCACATAACGGAAGTTAAATTCATTTGCAAGCGTTCTCATTCTGTAAAACAGGATTTATCTGCGCTTGGCAAATGAAATGTATTATGCATATGTCATGTTGGCAGGCCGCACGAGTGTACCCACATAGACGGGGCCCTATTTCTGTTCAAATGAGCTGTAGTCATCTGAGCTCTATTTCGGGCCCACTGCTGTTTCAGCCAGACATGTTTCCTGCTTCTTTTTTTTCCCCTCTCTCTTTTTCTAACGCAAACAAGAGGGAAAGATCATTCACTCACGCTCTGTGGAATTCCCCTAATCGATGCGGCTCAATAACGGCAATATTTTATTTGTCCCGCACGAGCCACATGCGACCCGTCTCACGTAAACACACGTGTCCATGAACACACTCACACACAGGTGTGTTTCCGTCTGAGCGCTCGGCTAGGTAATCCTTCCTATTCTACACGCTGATCTTTCTCAGGTCAGTGATCCTCCAGTCTCCCAGTGTTTAAAGTCCAGTTTAGCATTTAAGGGTCTAAAAGGGCTCTTGTGGGACTGCTGCTCATTGATTATGTGTCAGCGCTGAAGTGCTGGAGTTTAAATCACCGCAGATGGCTGTGCCGGAGACCGAGCGAGAGGAGGAAAAAGCTCTCTATCAGGGATATATTTTCTGTGAATGTGTGTGTGTGTCTGTGTAGACATGCAAACACACATTTTTCTATTATGGTAGGGACTTTCCCTTGGCTTCTGTTGTTTTATATAGAGCTATTGATAGTTTCGGAGCTCTTACCTCACAGCTCATCTTAAATGCGTGCCTCTTGGAAAAGTGCTTAGCATTTTATTTAGCCTACATCAAAATTCTGTCACTCTTGTGTAGTTTTTCTTTAGAGAGCTAAGTAATCAGTATTTTTCACGGATTTACAAATAATTATATTAACTATCAGAACGCTACATGCAAAATTGAATAATTATATTAAGTACTGGAGTTACAGTTTATAGATGCAGTGCTGTCTATGGTAGATATCCAAATACAGTAAATCACTTCCTGAAAGTAACTTGATGGTTTAAATAATGGTTGTCAGCAACATTGTTTTGCCAATAGATGGCAACAAGCAGCGATTAAAATTGACAATGAATCATTCCTTATGGAGATTTGTCCTAAAGCAGTCCAATACTTATGAAGTGTTTATAAGTAAATCATAGAATTCTTTATTCAAGTGATTCGCAAAAAATGTTGATTCATCTAGTAACAAAACAAGTTAAGCCTTTAGGAGCGAGTCATAGAATCGTTTATTTTGTTCAAAATGTTGATTCTTCCAGAAATGAAACAAGTAAAGGCTTTACGAGTGAATAATTCAAGTGTTTATTCAAGCGAATCATTCAAAAATGTTGTTTCATCAGAAACAAAGGAAGTAAAATCTTTGAGTGAGTCATTGAATTGTTCATTCAAGAAAATCGTTGTAAAAGCATCCACCAACAAAACAAGTTAAGTTCTTAATAAGAAAGTGATTATTCAATAGATCTATTAAAAAATGTTGACTCATCCAGTTACAAAACAAGTGAAGACTTTACAAGTTAGTCATAGAATCGTTCATTAAAGAGAATTGATTTAAAGCAGTTCATCCAGTGACAAAACAAATGGAGTCCTAAAATATGTTTAAGAAATTTGTTCAAAATGTTGATTCTTTCAGAATCAAAACAAGTAAGATCTTTATGAGTGACTAATTGAAGTGTTTATTTAAGTGAATCATTCTAAAATATTGTTTCATCAGAAACCAAAGAAAGTCTTTTGGTGAGTCATTAATCACTCATTCAAGAGATTTGTTCAAAATGTTGATTCTTCCAGAAATGAATCAAGTGAAGTCCTTATGAGTGACTAATTAAAGTGTTTATTCAAGCGAATCATTTAAAAATTTTGTAAAATTAGAAATAAAATAAGTCAAAACTTTGAGTCATTGAATCATTCATTCAAGAGAATCATTCCAAATGCATCCATCAACAAAACAAGTAAAGTCTTTTATAAGACAGTCACTGATTATTCATTCTGTAGATCTATTAAAAAATGTTGATTTATCCAGCAACAAAACAAGTGGTCTTTACAAGTGAGTCGTTGAATCGTTCATTCAAGAGAATCGTTCTAAAGCAGTTCATCCAGTAACAAAACAAATGGAGTCCTAAATTATGTTCAAGAGATTTGTTCCAAATGTTGATTCTTCCTGAAACTAAAAAAGTCTTTATGATTGACTAATTGAAGTGATTATTCTAGCGAATCATTCAAAAGTTTTATTTCTTCAGAAACAAATCAAGTAAAATCTTTAAGGGTGTCATTGGATCGTTCATTAAAAAGAATCGTTCTAAATGCATCCATCAACTAAAGAATCAAAGTCCTTATAAGAGGGTCACTGAAAAATTCATTCAATAGATTCAATGAAAAATATTGTTTCATCCATTAACAAAACAAGTGAAGTTCTTGTGAGGGAGTAATTGGAGTAAGCTTATTCATAGGAATCATTTAAATATGTTGTTTCATCAGAAACAACACAATCTTTGAGTGAGTCATTGAATTGTTCGTTCAAGAGAATCGTTCTAAATGCATCCTTTAACAAAGCAAGTGAAGTTTTTTTGAGAAAGTTACTGAATAATTCATTCAATAGATTCGATTGAAAATGTTGATTCATCCAATAACAAAACAAGTAAAGTCTTTCTGAGTGAGTCATTCAATCATTCATTCAAGTTAATTGTTCTAAAGCAGTTCATCCAGTAACAAAACAAGTGAAGACTTCACAGGTGAGTCTTTGAACCGTCTGTATACGATATTTGTTCAAAAATGCTGATTCATCCAGTAATGAAACAATGGGTCAGTTATGAGAGTAGAGTCACCTTTTAAAGGATCAAAACTGAATTTCTTGAAATTATTATTGTTTAAAATGGACTGCTACATTTTGTCTGACCCTCTTATAAGCTTATTAATTTAATAATTTACCTCTTTAGGTATTTTAAAGCAATCGTGATCTCTTTTCTTAGTTTATTCAGAATCTTGCAGGTCTAACTCTTCTGAATTCAGCTCTGGATGGAGAAGCAGACTGAAATGTGAGCGATTATTCACTTACAATCTTCCCTCAAGTGGGCTGTTACTTCGAGAGCTGCTCAAACTGTATCATAGAGTCTGATTGCTCATGAAAAATGGCTTAAATTTTGGTTTGTTTTCACACAAAGCTGTCATGTGCTTTCAAACGACTTGGAATATTGTCATATGGACTAGCTTTATGGCACTTTAGTGTCTTGTCGAGGCTTCAGTCCTCATTCTTTGTAAGTGTCACAGTCTTCATTGCTCCTTTTGTCTTCCGCTAAAGTTACATGGGTTTTAAATGACTTGAGGCTGAGTAAATGATGACAGATTGTTCATTTTTGGACCAATTGTTCCTTAAAGATGTCATTTGGTATGTTTATTAAGCGGTTTTCTTCTTGGCTGATTTAGGGTTTTGTTATCCTTCTGGGACATGTGGGCTTCATAATATGGACAAAATATAAACCACACGCACACCCAGGCCCTCTATTTATGCCCTGATGTCTTTTTATCTTGCTTTTCTTTCTTCAGAAGTCACTATTAAAGCACTTAAAGAGAAGCTGGAGCAGTATGAGCGTTCTCTGCAGGCCAAGAACACAGAGGAGGCTGTCGAGCCGAACTTGGACTCATCAGAAAGAGAAGAGAGGCAAAGCAAAGGAGAAAACCTTCCAAACAACTATGCAGACAAGGAGAGGTTAGCCTGACCGTTGCGCAAATCCCGCACTGCATTAATCTTCCTGATTGTGTGAAGTCATAAGCTCGGTTTCAAAATGTAGTGGGTTGAATACTTAGACAGAATTTGGAGGCATTGCTGGTAGGTTGAGAAACTGTATTTATTACAGATTATCATGTATTACATGATTATCATTATATTATATTATTTTATTTTATATATTTCATGATTATTATTATTTATAAATAACAATATCCATATGACAATTGTCAATGACAAAACAACAGTGATAATAATTAGGATTATTATTATGTATTATTATTAATCATTTGTGTATTGTAGTTAAATTCAAGGTCACTTTACAGAATTTAACTGTTTTACTGGAATTATACAGTAATTGTTTATTTTGTATTAGTTTAGGATTTTGTCCATGAACATAAAATTAAAATCATTTCATAGTAAGGTTGGGCAATATGGCAAAAATGTAATCTCAATAGTTATTTGTCATATTGAATGATAAAGATATATATTTCGATATCAGTTGTTGACAGTAAAAAAAACAAATAGCTTAAAAGGGCTTATAATTTTGTACTTAAAATGGTGTTTAAAAAATTAAAAACAGCTTTTATTCTAGCTAAAATAAAACAAATAAGACTTTCTCCAAAAGAAAAAAATATTATCCAACATGCTGTGAAAATTCCCTTAACCTTAAAAAAAAAAAAAAAATTCAAAAGGGGGCTAATATTTGTAAATATCATAATATTAGCAAAAATCTTTAATCTATTTTAGATTTCCATTGTTGCACATTTCTTCTGTGTAATTGGCTCTAGTGTAAAAGGTCTAGAGCTTATCATTGTTATTGACATGTTTTATCACAATTCGATATAATATTGTTTATCACCTAGCCCTATTTCAACGTTGTTTTAGGAAACAAGAAACTAGAAACCTTAAACAGAAATGAAAAAACTAACAAAGGCTTAATTTAATTTAGTTTAAGTTGTACTAAAATATATAAATTGTGTGAAAAAATTTAAAAATAAAAAAATAAAATAAATATTAATTCAAATGCAAGAAAAATTTGTAATACCTTTAAATAATGACAAAAATAGTAATAGCAAAAAATAATATCTTTTTTGATATTGTACTAAAACAGTGATCTTTATTACGCCAGCACCACAATAGATGGCCAAGTTTAAGAATATAGGTTTATATCCACATTTGAAAAATATATAATCATTATTATATATATTATATAATCAATATGTAATACCACCAGTTCGGAAATAATTATTTTTCCCAAGACATTTCTAAACATAATAGTTTTAATAACTCATTTCTGATAACTGATTTATTTTATCTTTGTCATGATGACAGTAAATAATATTTTTTATAGATATTTTTTAAGAGACTAGTATACAGCTTAAAGTGACATTTAAAGACCTTAGCTAAATTAATTAGGCAAGTTAGGGTTATTAGGCAAGTCATTGCAAAGCGATGGTTTGTTCAGTAGACTATCGAAAAATATTTAAGCTTAAGGGGGATAATAATATTGACCTTAACTCTTTAAAGTGCACTCCTTGGAAATATTTTTTGGCCCACTTGTATTTTATAATATGCTAACACAACTCTGATAGTAATAGTAATAAGCAATTAAGATAATAATGATAACCTATGGATAAAAGGTCAACCTGATTATGATGCCTTTTAAAAGGGTTAAACTGGATTTAAAAAATGAAATTCTAGCTAAAATAACTCAAAAAATACTTTCTCTAGAAGAAAAAATATTATAGGAAATACTTTGAAAATGTTCTGGCTCTGTTATACATCATTTGGGAAATATTTGAAAAGGAAAAGTCACAGGAGGGCTAATCATTTTGACTTGAGCTGTATATTAGGAAACTGTTTTAATTGTGCCCTGTGTGTCTGTACAGTCAGCCAGAGCAGAGCCAGGAGAGCAGGACAGAAGACTCGGATGTGAAAACACAGTCCTTACAAACAGGTTTGCTAAAGCATCCACCATCATGTTAAATGTTTTTGCAATTACACACACGTCACTTGGCGTAGTTGAATTTTACTGACACTGGCTTTACATTTTTAATGCAGCACTTGAAGCAACTCAGGCAGAACTCCACGAACTGAAGACGAAATTTGATGAAGAATCCACAGCAAAGTGAGTAAACCGGCTTTTATTTCTGACGGGACGCCGCAGGAGCTCAGATTACCCTTTCTGTGTTTCCTCGAATGTCTGCTAGGCGTCTTTGTCTCACCTTTGCACACATTTGCGTGTTCATACAGACACAGACAAACACACACACACACACACACACCCCTTTGATCCGCACCAAAACAGCTCATAATCCTACTGCAGACAGGTTTGATTATGGGGAAAAACACAGTGTGGTGAAATCGCACCTTCATTCATGCACAAGTTGATATTCAATAGTCCTCACCTACCGCCCATGCTGTCTTTATGGCTACACTAGACTGAATAATGCATGACACAATCCCTCATAACGCGCGGTGATCTAGTAATGACGGGATTCGTACCGTCGACTGACATTTTGTGGGCGGCGAATCAGTGTGTGCATCTGCGCGCATTGTCTGTTCGCCTTGATCTGGGTCATGCATGTGTGTTTGTGTGCGTCTGCGCGCGTGCACGTGTGTGTTCCTCCGCTCGCTCTCTCCTTGTCATGTGGTCGAGGTTAGGTGGCAATTTCCTTGTCTTGCTGTCGCTGAGGAATGCATCCTGTTGCAGAGAGCGCTCGCTGCGGGCTGTTTTAGCGCTGGGAGTGGCGTAATTACACTACCTGTGATCAAACCAGACCCCCAGCACTGCACATTTAAAGAATTTTTTTTGTGTTAGTATCAATATGTTAGTCTTAAGGTTATCTACGCTCACTGGCCACTTTATTAGGTACACCTTACTAGTACCGGGTTGGACCCCTTTTGCATTCAGAACTGCCGTAATCCTTCGTGGCATAGATTCAACAGGATACTGGAAATATTTCTCAGAGATTTTGCTCCATATTGACATGATAGCATCACACAGTTGCTGCAGATTTGTATTTGGCTGCTCATTCATGATGCGAATCTCCCGTTCCACCACTTACCAAATGTGCTCTATTGGATTGAGATCTGGTGACTGTGGAGGCCATTTGAGTACAGTGAACTCATTGTCATGTTTAAGAAAGCAGTGTTTAGATGATATATGCTTTATGACATGGCGCATTATCCTAATGGAAGCAGCCATCAGAAGATGGGTACACTGTGGTCAGAAAGGGATGGACGTGGTCAGCAACAGTACTCAGGTAGGCTGTGTCATTGACATGACGCTCAATTGGTATTAATGGGTCCAAAGTGTGCAAAGAAAATATCCCCCACACCATTACACCACCACCATCAGCCTGAACCGTAGCAAAGAGTATAGAATCACCAAGAGGCGACACTCTGTTGCGATTTTGGGAAACTGCAGCTAGTCACGCAGTGGCCATTTTGGAATGAAAATTTCAATAGAACAATAGCATATTATAAGTCTATAAAATAAACTATCAAAAGTGCTGATGATGGTGATAGTAAGTGTTGTATTATCGTCTTTCAGGTTGTATCTCAGCTTTAATGTGCTTTTTAAAAATAAATAAATAAAAAACAAAGCAGACAGCAGTAAGATCCAATAGGGTATATGCCGAGCTAGTGTTTTTCCCATGCTCATAAACTTCCGGTGACCTGTTATTGTGAACTTTTTTCCATTTTATACGGTTCCTTCTTTGTAATGTCATTAAAATACATTCTGTTAAATAAACTTTGGCATTCATTTAGTTGCCCAAGCATAAAACGAGACAAAAAGCCGTTTACTCGCACATGCCCGTCAGAATCGCAGGCTAGGGCAGAAGCTCCATTGAATATACTGGGGTAAAATAAATGCTCATATTATAAAGACATGGCGGGGGAAATGTAATTTAAAGCAGTGCTTTTTGTACAATCTGAGACCCACTTTATATCGGATATCACTCAGCTAGTGGAGATCGCTGATTTTTAAAGAAAACTGACCTCAAAAGCGCCGGTTTTTGCCTTGGCATACAGTTAGCCGGAAGCGATTAACCCAGGTTACTGGCAAATTAAAAGTCCCATTAGCATGCTTCGGCATATACCCTATGGACGGCTGATGACTTTCATTTCAAAATGGCGGAATCGCGGGACTGTTGCTGGGCGCTGCTGTTGCAATAGAACGTTCTATTGAGTGTCGCCTCTTGGTGATTCTAAGCTCTTTGACCGTAGGCAGGATGGTGCCATGTTTTTTGTCATGATTCGAACATTTACAAACAAAATTAATGAGCAAATTTCGATGAACTGTCTTTGTTGATTCCACATATTAAATTTTTTTGTGAGCATGGCAAAGCGTTTTAAGGAATTTGATGTTTCTTCATTTGAAGAGATAGGAGCTGCACTTGCATGCCCGAGAGGTGTTTTGAAAATGGCCCCCCCGAGTGAAATGACTTGCCTCAAAGGGACTTTGTTTGAACACCTCTACAGTTATCAGGGGTAACAATATTTCAGTAACCTGGCCCAGAGTTGGATCTTATGCATGACTCTGCACAAATGCATCAGAGCCAATTGAAATAGCAGGGTTCATATGTTTATGAAAAACCTGGAAAAGTCATGGAATTTTGACATGGCATTTTCCAGGCCTGGAAAACTTTTATAAAAACAGAAAAACTCGAAATGTTTTGGAAAATATCTGTGTTCTTGAATATAGGTTACTGTGTTGCATCTAGGATTTTTTCCAGCTGTGGCGGCCGGCCTTTTACACAGGTCTACCAAATACCTATGGTGTTATTTCAAAATGTCGTAAGCGCAGTATTACTAATCAAGATTGCATTTATGTAATACGAGCATGTGAATCTCTTTGCTTGTGCACCAATTTCCTCTGCTCGTACACAAAACTTCTTGCACGCCCTCAGATATACGCTGCTCAAGTGCAGATTTTCTTGTGCGCTCTCAAATAAACGCTGCTGAAGTGTGATTTAGTGCGTTTATGCAACAAGTATGTCTCCAACATTGATTAGATTGGCTAGGAAAATTTATGAATGTCTCCAATAGACCTACAGAGCGGCATTAATGCGTCCTGAAATAAACTGAAACAGCTATAAACTCCAGCAAGATAGAGACATTGTATGCAGAACCATAGACCTTTAAGTATAATTTTGGAAACTGTGTTCATCTTAACTGAAAGCTACGTCGTTTTTGCTGGCCTCACGCATCACGCACCTGTCAGTCACTCAGTCAGCACGTCACCTTAAAGGGTTAAACAAATGACACGCAGCACTACTACGGTTACAGAAAAGTTTGAGCTGTTATAATTCACTTACCTTTTCATATGTTTTGGTGCGATTATCACCCACTATTAAAATAGTACAACGACTGAATGTTTTGAATGAGCTGTAATGTAGCCGTGGCGGGATGAATTTTGTATATGTGTATATGTGTGTGTGTGTGTGTGTGTGTGTGTGTGTGTGTGTGTGTGTGTGTGTGTGTGTGTGTGTGTGTGTGTGTGTGTGTATAGACAAAGAGAAAGAGAGCGAGAGAGAGAGACTATATATATAGACTATATATTATATTATAGACTGTGGATCTCATGACTGGCAAGCTGTGTGATATAAACAAAATCCTATTGGCTATTTGTAAAATAGGAGGAGCTACTCAGTATCTCCAACCCTGCCTTATTTTAGTTGAAATTGTGTCAGCATTGAACAAATCTTAGCATTTCAGGGGACCTTTAAGCTCTAAAATCCACCATGGCAAGCCGGAAGGTCAGAATGAGGTTTATTTGAGGAAAAGTCATGCTGCTGATTCCACAGACACGGCTCTAACAAGAGATAAATCTCACTGTCAGACATTTAAATATGACTGTGTGCGTGCTTACAAACGCAAACAAGAAAGACACACACATAAGACGACGCACTGTGACATTCAGTAACATTGGCCTGTTTCCAATCCGCCCGGGAACGCAGGCAGGTGAAACATTTCTGCTCCATTAGATCGTGTACCTGCTTCTCATCCTCACTCTTTCTTTTATTAGTATTAGTTTGATAGCTGGCAAAATATTAACTGCAGTTTTGTGTGTGCGCGCACAAGCAACACATTAGTGATGAATTTGCTGCCAAATTCCCTCACAATGAATTCAAAGCACTGTTTAATTGACCTTTTTCAGTTACTTGCATATGAAAGAGTAAATATAAAGACACTTTGTTGTAAGTAGGAAAAATAATGCTATGGTCTGTCCAAACCAGCGTATTCGTTTCTAAAAAAAACAACTGCATAATGTGACTAAATCACAGCCAAAGTTTACAAGTAATCTGATGCACTTTAAGTTTGAGTCATCTGTAATCAAAAACACAACATGTACAGATTGAAAGCATTAGTCCAAGTTTCTATTAAGAATGTTGAAATCTGCTGTTGATTTAAAAAGAAGCTTTTAATAAGAGAAGTTATCCTGCAGTTTTCCCTCAATGTTTTTTGAACCATTATAACAGTAGTAAAGGTCACAATTACTACTAACATTACCTTATAATATACAGTAATGTACAGTATTTTTGTATATATCACACGAGTAGCAGTGCGACATGGGAGGTGGAAGGTGTGTGTTGACTTGAGGCTGCAGGCTGAGTGCCTGAAGCAGGTCGCACACCAGAAGCGCAGCTTGGCGCCGCGACACGGGGCGCACATGACAGTTTAAAGTATCACCCACCAGACATGCACATCGAATGATATTTAACATGAAACTAATCAGATGCCGCTTTGTGGCGCGGTTGAAAAATGAACTGCGTCCTGAGCCATGGCCGGGCGCCGCCGACTTGCGGCGCCGGTGTGTGTATCCTGAAAGAAACTTGTTGCATGGCATAATCGTGAGTTTCAAAGAACATTTTGTACGAGGAACTACTTTCTTCAGCCATTCATTTATATCTTCAGCTGACCATCAGAACAGCAGAAACCGTTGCTAATTTATCAACGTTAATTTAGAGCTAGTATTTGAATGATTCTGTAGCGCAATGGCTAAAGTGATGACTAAATAGGTAATTTTGCTCACGTTTTAAGATTATACGGCTGAACGGCATGAAATGCCATCAGTCTACAGAGATTTCCCAGTATTTCTCTGCTGCAATCGGGAGATCACAATAATTAACCCCGAAAAAGCAAACAATACCAGATTACTATGTTATAAATACAGCACTAAACATACACAAGAGAGAGATTGAATTAGAGCAGGGATTCACAACCTCTAGTTGGCATCAGCGATCCTGCTGGTGGGTCGTGAGAACTTAAATATTCTACCATAGTTATTTGATTTATTATTAAATATGTCATATTACAATTATCGAAGTAATGGCATTTCCCATTTTCATTTTAAAAGTCTCACTGTTAAATACACACATAAACGTGGCTTAAACTTCCAACAGCTCCACGCCAACTAGGACTATGTTTTCAGTTGTATAAAGCAACTCGTCACGCAGATGTAAAGGCAACGATGATTAGAGGTATAATAACCAGCCTCCATGTGCTTCACATCTGCGACTCGTACGGCTTCAGATTTACACAAGTCAGTT
The DNA here is from genome assembly GCF_052040795.2 of Danio rerio. Lineage (NCBI taxonomy): Eukaryota > Metazoa > Chordata > Actinopteri > Cypriniformes > Danionidae > Danio > Danio rerio. Next base: position 36,757,867 of record NC_141030.1, on the reverse strand, counting down.
GATTCACAAACTATCAATAACACAAAACAATGAATAAGACATTTGTTTATTTAGTAAAGAAAAGGCTCAAGTACTCTGCAGTTGTAAGAGTAACTAAAGTAAATTCGGGAGCTCGAACTCTGTGAATGTTTTTAAGAAAATTAAATGTATATTTATGTGGTGTAGAAAAATATGAGAATAATAGAAGTACAAAGCAAAAGAAATGTTTTGCTAATAAATAAAAGTTTCAAATAAGCATTTTCTCTATACAATCAGTTTAGGAAAAAATGTCAGACAGATGTGCCTTCAGAAATGCGGGCCTCGAAGTGAAAAAGTTGAGAACCCCTGACTTAAGAGTGTCACTTACCAGTTTTATTATGATTTGATCAGCTGTAGTTTGAAATTTTACATTGAGTTTTTCCTCCCCTAAAAACATATTATGCTGTCGCAGTCGCCATCTTGTGGTGAAACATCAACTCACATTGCACTGCTCAATAACAGGCTAATGGCCGCCAATGCGCTGAATTGCCAAAAGTAAAAATATTTAAAATAAGCACTATTCCTTTAAATGAACTGCAGTTGCAGTCTAAACAACTACATTTTTGCCTAAAAAGCCTCAAAAGTACATTATGTTGTCAAACAGCTGCAGTATTTGTCAAACTGTAGTGAGTTTATTGATCTGCTGTCACTCTATGTGGGCGGAGTAATGCACAAGGGTGAAGACGCTGTACGAGTGCTGATACTGCAGAATATCGCACGCTTATCAGCCAATCAGATTTGAGTATCAGACAGAACTGTTGTGTGGATATAAATAGTGTATATTTATATTATATTTGTATTGTAGGATGCATAAATATATTAGGACATGCTTAACTGTTCAGTAGTATCATTGTGTATTTATTGAATAATTTTTATGTTATATTATGTGATGTTATTAAGTGGTAATAAATGTAAAAATAAAAGTTAGTACAATATAGTATCAGTGTTATATTTATTACATGTTTTGCCTAATTTGCTTTGGATGTATAGTTAATAATATGTGGCAGTGGATTTGTTCTATGCACATTTGCTGTATACATTTAGATTTGTGCTTCACGCAGGCAGTTTTCCCTAACCCCAGAACATTTGTAATCCAAGTCTTCTCGGTTGCCGTTGTTGTTGTGATTGCTGACTTAATGAGGTTACATGATTCTATGCATGTGTCTTTGGTAGCGGATAAAGGAATCCCGTCCCCCATCTAAGAGCCCCTTCCTGGCCTCAGGGCTTTACATGCTCCGTTTGCTCAGTTCATCCACAGTGACAGTAGGTGGATCTCAAAGGGAAGGGTGCTGAGACGTTCGTGAGCGAGTATCGTAGTTAAATAAACATAAGAACGTGTCATGCTCTGCAGTGCTCCAGTAATAAGCCAATGAGAAAGGAAGCCCCTCGGTGAGCAGTTGTTCTGCCTCTTTGATACGGCCGGTTTGCTCTGAGCGTTCAGTAGGTATGGACACATAATCCATAACATGATCAATCGTCGCCTGTGTGAACCGTGGAGATGTTTGTGGTCATGCTTATTGAAAGAATGCTCAATGTTGAGTCAAATAGAGTAGAATAACGATGAAGGGTACAATATTGTTAAAATGAAGTCATATTTCATCTAGAAGTAAGAACTTTATCAACCTTTAAAGTTATTTTTTTTTTTAGATAATGATGTCATCTAGACTATGTGGGTGGGAAAAAACTAATGTTAACATCTCAAACTCCCAACATCATCGACTTTCTCTTTAAGATTTAAAGGACTAGCATTGCACCAGAACCCTTTAAGTGGTTTCGTTTGAAAGTGTAGAAGCTATATTTCTATATTTTATGCACATATGCATCACTTTGGTTTTTATTCTACTGTACAAAAGTTATTTACACTTAAATACCCAGTGTTTTGGATGATGCAACGGCAGCCATATCGGCCAGACCGCACACCACATACCAGCTGATTGATGAAGAGGAGACAGAGTGATGAAATCAATTATGATATAAGGATGGTTATTAGGCCATGATAGACAGAGGTCAGTGGAAAAATTTGGCCAGTATGCCGGGGTTAAACCCCTACACTTTTTTTGAAGGACATCCTCAGATTTTTAATGAACACAGAGAGTCGAGACCTCAGTTTAACGCCTAATCCGAAAGACGTCGCTCACTGAGCAGTATAGAGTCCCTTTCACTATACTGGGGCATTAGGACTCACACAAACCACAGGTTGAGCACCCCTGCTGGCCTCACTAACACCACTTCCGGCAACAACCAAGCTTTCCCATGTAGTCTCCTATTCAGGTACTGACCATGCACAGCCTTGCTTAGCTTCAGATGGCGACCACAGGAGAGTTACAATGAGCTAGCTGTCGGCTAATTCATTCATTTATCCACCTGACGTGTAAAGTACAGCATAAACTCAACCGATTTAAGAGTTACCGCTAGGTTTTGGAAGTTATCATCTTTTAAAATTCAATTTTGTCTTTGAATCATCCGTCCAGAAAACATCACTCCTATTTTTGTCTCTCATATCCCATCCTGTCGTTTCACCCTCCCTTTCCTCTTTCTTTTTTTTCTTTCTTTCCGAGTTCAGTCTGAAGGAAGGATGGTATCAGCTGCAAAGAGTGTGTATTTGGTGTGTGCGAGTGTGTATTTGGTCTGTTTGTGTGTGTGTGTGTGTGTGTTTCTTGGGTTCAGGGTGAAAAGAGGAGCAGGGTTCAGTCGAGCGTAATAATGGAATGCTTCAATTCGCTCCGCTGTTTGTATGCGACCTCTCTCTCTCTCTCTCTCTCTCTCTCTTTCCCCCTCCCCCATGATCCTCCCCCACTCTCAGACGTGTTGGCGGTGGAATGTCCGCCTTTCTTACAGGCCCGCGAGGTGTCTGTCGTCCCAGCCATCTATCTTGTTCTCTCTCTCTTAGGGCTTTGTGTTGTGCTGAAATTTTAATCTTCTCTTTTCCAGCCCAGACTCCACTCTCATCCCTCCACAGGACCTCCTCATTAACGTAGTGCCAGCTACAGTAACTACAGCTGGCACAGACGTGGGCACCGGCCCATGCATGCCCACACAAACACACGCCAGTGCTGATACTTCAGTATGTTTTTTAAATGCTGAGGTGAAGTCTAAAAATGATAAGCAGCATTCTTAGAGTCCACATATCAGTCAATGTTTGCATTTTCCTACATGTTTCAATTTTTTGTTTTTGAGTTTGTTTTTCGATTTGAAGTCAAATACTTTGGATGTAGCTAAACATTAACATGCATTTTAACTTTTTTTTTTTAACTTTATTTATTCTGTTTTTGTAGATACATTTTCATTTGTGTGTCTCAACTTGTTTTTTTATACACTCATAATTTACTAATTTCGTTTTTACATTCATTCATTCATTCATTTTCTTGTCGGCTTAGTCCCTTTATTAATCCGGGGTCGCCACAGCGGAATGAACCGCCAACTTATCCAGCAAGTTTTTTACGCAGCGGATGCCCTTCCAACTGCAACCCATCTCTAGGAAACATCCACACACACACTCATACACTACGGACAATTTAGCCTACCCAATTCACCTGTAGCGCATGTGTTTGGACTGTGGGGGAAACCGGAGCACCCAGAGGAAACCCACGCGAACGCAGATAGAAAATGCAAACTCCACACAGAAACGCCAACTGAGCCGAGGTTCGAACCAGTGACCTTCTTGCTGTGAGGCGACAGCACTACCTACTGCGCCACTGCCTCGCCCATTTTTACATTTATTTAATATTTTTATTTAATTCCTTTTAATTATTATTATTTATTTAACTCAATGTTATAAATATTCATATTTGATTATCAACATATTAAAGAGTGACTTCAAAATTAATTTAGCTCTTTAGTTTAATGCAGCAACTATTTTAGGATTTAATGTGGCTTTTTTACCTCAATTCATTGCATCTTTAAACAGATTCATGTTTAGCTCAGCATAGTAGTATTTAATGTTCATATTTGATCTGTTATGTTTAAAGTTATCTCAACGATAGTAATTTAACATCATATCAAAATAATATTTCTGTATTTAATCCCTCTTTACTGTTTTTTTTACATATTTATCACTTTAATATATAATTTAACAATTTAGAAATGTTTTTATATATTGAATATATCTAAATAGTTTTGTTTAAAAAGCTAGCTTTTTGTATTTAATCCCTCTTTAATTATTTAAAACATATTTAACATTTATTTCTTATATAATTTAACAGTTTAGAAATATTTTTATCAAAATAATTTTACTTTAAAGTTTTTTGTATTTAATCTATCTTTATTTTTTTTATTTAATATACATTTCTTATAAAATTTAATAATATAGAAATATTTAAATAATTTTTTATTAAAATTATGTTTTTTTTGTTTTAAATCCATTTAATTATTTAAATACATTTAACATATTTCTTATATAATTTAACAATTAAGAAATATTTTAATCAAAATACTTTTATTTGAAGTTAGTTTTGTGCATTTAGTTTTTTGCATTTTTGCATTCAACTAATTTTCAACTTTTATAGTTTTTTGCATTTAATCCCTTTTTAAATGTTACTTTATGTAATTAACATTCTTCATAGAGAATTTAACAATTTAGAAATATTTTAATTAAATACTTCTACTTTAAAAATCTACTTTTATTATTTAAAACACATTTAACATATATTTCCTATGTACTTTAACAATTTCAAAATATTTAAATTCAAATATTTTTACTTAAAGTAATTATTTTTGTATTTAATCAATCTTTAATTTTTTTTTTTTTACCATAATCAACATATATTTAATATAATTTACCAATTTAGAAATGTTTTAATTAAAATATTTTTACTTAAATTTCCATATTTGGCGTAAAATGCAGGTATACCTCAGCATTTAGATATCGAACATTTACAAATACCTCCACATTTAGCGATCTATCACATACGTGCAGCTATCGTTTATACACTTAACCCTATGCTTTAGCGGGAAGCAGAGCTGAAAGATATGCCGAGTTTATTACCTCGGGCAGTTTTAGCGATGGCAGCGGCGCAGGGTTGAGTTTGTCATGCTGTGTGGCCTGTTGTGCTTGTTCCCAGCGTGGTTAAACTCTCTCTGGTTTCTCCCTGACTGAATTGGAAAGGAACAACATGCAATTAAAGTTGTTTCTCCTGCGCTGAAAGTGGCAGGTTGGGTTTTGCAGTGTGTCCTTTACGAGACAAATGGGCAGTAGATGGGGAGCGTACAGAAATAGCAGCCGCGTGTGAGGCCTGTGGAATTGTGCGAGTCTAGGTGGAGATGTGTGCATGTGTTAAAAAGAGAGAGAAATGGAGAGAGACAGAGTCAATTTCTGTTTGTGGTTTATGTGGGTTCTGCGTATGTATGTATGTGCGCGTGTGTGTGAGAGAAGTGCATTGGGCCAGTGAACTGGAGTCGTGTATTTGAATTTCATGGGCTCATTCTGACATGACAGTGGTGTGTGTGTTCATACCTTTTGATGCTTCTGTCCTGTGATGTTACACACACTGACTCGGATAAACAGCGCTGATTTATTCTTCTCAAATACAGGCAGAAGAGTACCGTCGGGCCTTTTTTGCACATCTTAGACTTTTTTTGTTTCAGAGTTGCCTTCTCTGTTAGAATGTTAGAACCATTTTAAAAACATTCTATTTTCACCTAGCAACCGAATACAGTTTTGCATATATTGTGAAAATGCTGGGCTCCGCGGTTGTTGCTAGATCAGATACTGCTGCGGCTGGAAAATCAACGAAAATGATTATATTATTTATTCAATTTAATATCAATTGTATTTTTTTAACATCTGCCCCTATCCTAACTCTGAACCCGTCACAGTAATGTAAAAACAGTAGTTGTACAGAGTATTATTTATTAAGTTATCCAATAAATTGTTTTTTTTACGTTACCCCTACCGTAAACCCAACTATCACAGTAACATAAAAAGAGTAGTTGTACTGAGCATTATTTGTTATTTATTAAATAACCCAATAAATTGTATTTTATTAACATCTACCCCCACCTCAACTCTAAACCCAACCGTCACAGTAACGTAGTTGTACCTAGTATTGTTTATGTTATTTATTAAATTTCCTACTTCTACCCCTATCTTTCTTAATAATATATATATATATATATATATATATATATATATATATATATATATATATATATATATATATATATATATATTTGACATCAATAATTTTCAGAATCATGTCAGTAAACATGTAAACATTCTTTTCTTACCACTCTCCACCCCTTTACCACCCTCACAAAACAGAACACTTAAAAGGACATATTTGTGAGACATCAAGCTGATTTGTAAATTAGGAGGAAATAAACAAGTAAACAAACAATGATGACAGAAAAAGGATTAAAACAATGAAGAGTCATACTTTCCCATCCATATTTTCGGTCAATGTAACATCCAAGTTATATGTGTATTCCAGGGGTGTCAAACTCGATTCCTGGAGGGCCGAAGCCCTGCACAGTTTGGTTCCAACCCTGCTTCAACACACTTACCTGAAGGTTTCAAACAAGCCTGAAGGACTCAATTAGTTTGATCAGGTGTGTTTAATTAGGGTTGGAACTAAACTGTGCAGAGCTGCGGCCCTTTTGGAACTGAGTTTGACACCTGTGCTGTATTCAATAAATTCACCCCAAGTCTTTTCAAACATTGAAGAGTTTTTTTAAGATTAAACTTTTTTTTTTTTCAAAAGAAACATAAGAAGAAAGTTTTCTAAGCCAGTGTTTCTTAACTGGTGGGTCGCGACCCAAAAGTGGGACGCGGGAACATTTTCAGTGGGTCGCGGAGTGTGTGATCAATTAAACAACAAAAGTTTCATTTTTAACTTATTTTGCTTATATCGGACTTTTATTATGAAATGTGCGTGCGACAACCGTACCGTTTGAAATGTGAAATTTCATTTAATTGTAGCAACAAATATGTCAAAGCGCAAGTACGACCCTAGATTTACATCTATTGGCGACAAAGAAAGGCTTAAAACCTCAGTATGTCATATGTAGTGAGGTGCTCTCACAAGAGAGCATGAAAGCTTCTAAATTAAAACAACATTTAGAAATCAAACATCCCAGTTGGAAGGACAAACCTGTGGACTATTTTCAAAGACGACTCTAAGAGCTGAGAGCATCACAAAAGTGCCGAACATCTTCATGTTTAAAACAAGTACAGGCCGCGCATCTTACTGTGCTTACCGTGTAGCAAAGACCAAGAAAGCCCACACACAAGCAGAAGAGCAGATAACTGGTGATTATTATAAAAATGTTTATTATTTTAATAATTTTACTTTAATTTGCGGGTTTGGTCTGTTCAACAGGATCAGTGTTAATGTTTTATTAACAGTTCAGTGTAGTTCATGGTAACTGTTTACAGTATTTGACGTTTACACTTTGTAATATTTGTAAAAATGTGATAAATTTTGTTAAATGACAGCAGTAAAATATTGTTTATTTGTAAGTCTTGGTGATTTTCTTATGATGTATCTGTCACTGTTTGTGTATCTTAACAAATAAATGCAAAATAAATTATAATTCCTAAATTATATTTTAGTTCCTAAAAATTTGGGTCGCGGCTTTGTGACCATGTAAAAATGTGGGTCCCATGGCCAAACCAGTTGAGAACCACTGCTCTAAGCCATACAATATGACTTGGTGGTTCTACTGATTTCCATTGTATAGCAATGCATTTCTTTGCTGCTTTCAGAGCCATTTAAATTAAACGTACATTTTTCCTTCGATTGAGCAGAAGAACCGATTCATCTACCAGTAGCATAAATCTTGGATCAGGTGGAAGGTTAACATTAGCAATTTTACTTATAGTTTGTATTATATTTTTCCAATAGGTTTTAAG
>NC_141030.1:36502500-36575000 GCF_052040795.2 Danio rerio | reverse complement strand
CTGATTTAAGCTCAAAATGGGCATATTCTGCATTGTATAATAGATAATCTGATGGGTATTTTAAGCTCAAAATCTACAGACACATTCTGGAGATCTCTAAAGGTCTTTTAAAAAGGGGGAAACAGGAGCCCTTTAAATGTTGGTTTGATTTATAAATGTTTTTGATTGACAGCTGCTGCGGTGCCGTCTCGTAAAGAGCGTGAGCGTCGGCCTCAGGCGGTGCGCCGGTCGGCACCGGACTCTGGTGTGCTGATCAGACTGAAGGCGCAGATGGCAGAAGTGCGCAGTAAGATGTCAGATGTGAAAGGCCAGCTGGAGGCTCGCAGTGGCGCCACTCGGGTCTCCTCTCACGGAGCCTCAATACACGAGCAGGGCCCCTCCATGGACTCAGAGCTGGGGCCCAGCCGAAAACCCAGCGAGCTGCTCTTCAAAGCACCAATCTCTTCACGACACACTCGCAGTGGTAGCTTTATTGATTTTATAGATTCACTTTTCATTTTCTTCATATAATAGCAACGCCTAAACCAAACATTATATTTTACTAACATGGAGATTGAGTGAAATGGTCTCTCTTGCAGTTTGTGCTAAATTAATTTTTAAAGTACAAGTATGCGCTCCTAAAACGGCTTGCCTAATGATTGTTTAATAATTAGAAAATGATGAGTCAAATATTTTTGTGTAAATTTTAACTTTTTATCTTAAGATATTGTTTTATTTTAACGAACTGAACTATTTTGTACTGTATGTAGATTGGGGTTTAATAAGTTTATTATCGGAAAGAAATAATTACTTTTATTAAAGTATTTCATTTTAATGTAATACTCTTCTTTTAACCCTTCCATGTATAAAAAAAAAATACTAATTGATAAAACGGTAAGTTTCCTAAAGAGCCCGTAAAAAAAAAAAATTATATGTTTTTTTAGATTTTTGAGTATGTTAATTTGAAGGATGTCTATAAGCTAGTGTGCCAAAACTGTGATAAAATTTGTGTTTCGCAGATATAAAACTGATATAAACATCCAAAGCTTGTAGTTTTTACCTTCCGCCTAAATGGATCAACGATATTTTTTTACATCACCTCATACATCAATTCTTCACCAATCAGATGCTCTCTAGCGTCTGACATGCCCCGCCTCCTTCAATATGCTTTTCACTTGATTCACTCAACCACTCTCACTGGCACAGCTGTCATAACAGCAAACTATTGGCTGTTTTTCTAAAGGTGAGAAGCTACTCTCTCATCTCTCTTCATTTTTCAGTTAAGATAACATCAAACACCGAATTAAAAAATGCACATTTCAAGGCGCTTCTCTGAACCTTTAAACACTAAATCCGCACTTAAGTTTGACTTTTGAAGTATAACGTGACTCTAAACCCCTAAGCAATAATGCAAAAACTAAATCAACATAGCCATAACACAAAATGCAAAAAAAAAAAAGTAAAATGGACGTTATTAAATAATATTTCACTATCTTACAGTTATTTTGCCGTTTTTATCAAATATATGCAGCCTTGGTAAACACAAGAAACTTGAAAAGCTTAAGCTTGTGTTGCTGTTTGTTTTAGGTGGAAAGAAGTCTGGTTCCCCCAAGCAGGAGAGTGTGGGGGCTCTGGGTGTTCTGTCCCTGCGCAGGACTGTGGATGCTGGAGAGAAGGAGCTCAGAGGAGCCGGACGAGAGTCTCCAACTGAACCTGCTACAACTGGACCCTCCTCTTTGGATGGTGCGTATGCTACACTCTTCCTCTCAGTATTATTTCCCAAGTAAGGGACAACACAACTTGACATTTGTCAACTAGTCGTCCACCAGTTAATCAAGTTTGGAAAAACATGCTCACGTTTGTTGATCGTTAACCCATCAACAAAACTTTACGTTAAGTATCAATTACTCATTTTCAAGTGGTTCAAAACCTTTGAGTTTCTTTTTTTTTTGTTGAGCATAAAACATATTTAGAGAAATATTTGATATTTGTAGGTAGTAGCCATTGAGTTCCATACTAGGAAAAACAAATGCTGTAGAAGTGAATGGATGCAGGTTTCCAACATTATTCAAAATATTTTGTGTGTGTCTGTGCTAAAGAAAGAACCTTAAACAGGTTTGCGACAAGCGAAGGCTAAGTAAATAATTACAGAATTAAAATTTTTGAGTGGACTCATTTGTATTTACTGAATAATGATGCACCACCAACATGTGAGTACTGTCAAGCTGCTCTCACCATAAAACATATTTTATTTGAATGTGAAAGCATTCACAACCATCTTGTAAAACTGTATTCAGCTCACAATATTTGTTTTGGAAAAATAAAACATGACAATATCTTTTTTCCCAATTTCATGCAGCTCTAGTGTCAAGTCAGTCTATCCAGCTTAATTTTTCAAGGCTGATGTGGACCCAAACACGGTTTAAATTTCTGACATAATAAACACTGAGCAACGTACAGTATACTGCAGCACTAGGACCCACAAAGGCCAGAGCAGAAACCTAGTTTTCCAAGGTGGTCTCCCATCCAGGTACTGACCAGGCTCAACCCTGCGTAGCTTCAGTGGGTAACCATTAATGTTGGAATTTAGTGTTGATCAAACATCAAAGATTTCATTCCAAATGAGTCCATGCCAGACTCATCAACTAGTCGTTCAAATAAACACTCAACTTTTGTTGAACAGATTAATTTGGTGAAAAGCAAAGAGACTTTTGAGAAACTAGGCATTTGAGATGACGTTATCTGTGTTTTGCAGGCTCTCTGAAAGCGCGCAGTGTTCAGAGTTCTCCTCCCTCTCTGGGAAGCAGCTCCTCATCCTCTGATAAGGCCTCTGGCTCCAAACACGAGGATCTGCTGTATGGAGCTTCAGACCTGTTCAGCATCTCTGCTCTCAATGGAGCGTCTGCACCCGCCACCAAACAGCACAGAGCTACAGCGATCGGGTAACGTATAAAAACAAGCCATCAGTGGTGGAGCGGATTCAAATTCTGTGTTTTTTTTTATTCACTAGTAAATCCAATAAATGTGCTTGAATGAGAGTTGCAGATGCACTGATTTTCACTTGTTTCATTATACTGTGTCCAAACTACACGTGAAAATGCGACATGCTATAAAAGGTATCTTTTTCCATGTTAAAATGAGTTTTTGTCCTAACTTTCTGTTAGCACCACCAAAGAACAACAGCATATATTATTAAAATCATGATCACCTTAGGTTCTGATTATGTACTTTATTCAGTGTTAAATGCTTCCAATGTGAGCTTAAATACCATTTTACGTGACATTTATTGGCATACTACTCAGAGCAGCTGCTTATGGTTCACCTCAGGTCTTGAAAATAGATAACTTGCCAGTTCAAATTCCCAGTCTCTGGACTTTTCTGCCAGGGTATTCGAGTGTCATCGAGTGTCAGAATGTTGTGGGACTGCTCTACAGGAGTTATTATTATGGATTATAGATAGCAAAATTGAGCTATTTTAGCGGGGTTTTTTTTATCTTTACTTTTTTTAAGAATAACTGTAAAACACAAATGCAGTTATGAATATATTAAAACATATACTTGTTTGTTGTAAAAATTTGTAATAATGACAAAAAATAATAATTTGTGCATCTCCTTCATCCGTGTGCTGCCATGTTGCCGTTGTAGATGGTGTCTTTTGGGAAATACAGCATCTACAATGTAGAGTGTGGTCCTTTTAAAAGCTCAGTTTCGAGGGGTATCTAGCTCTTCCCCTTAGCCCTTGCCTTGAAACTAAACATAATTGAGACATAGGTAAGAATAGAATAAGAATACTTAATGGTAAGGACTAAGGGGTAGAATTGAGATAGGGCCTTAATATGTACTAATTAGATTAAAAAGCCTTTATTATTTCATAAGACAGGGTTCCCAAACTTTTCAGCCCGCGGCCCCCAAAATGATAATGCCAGTGATTCGCGACCCTCAATATCCTCTGAGGTGGTTATAAATACAGAAACCTTGCATACAATGACGCACACACACCAATAGACTCAAGTCTGTTCTTCATTGATTTTTTTTTTTTTATGTATGTCAGTGCTGTAAATGGGCCAGAAAGTTTAACCTGGTGTTATAAAATCAATCTGCTGCATATGACGCTATTGCTGTGTCTTTTATATATTTATATATATATATATATATATATATATATATATATATATATTTATATATATATATATATATATATATATATATATATATTTATATATATATATATATATATATATATATATATATATATATATATATATATATATATATATATATATATAATGTAGCCCAGGGGTCACAATCCAATAGAACTTTAAGCTATTATAGTAATTATATAGTAACTATAAAGACTATTTTTCTCTTCAGTGGGGTATAAATCAAATATGGTAAATTTTTATCGTTTAATAAAAGTACATACATTTTCGGAAATCATCAGGCGACCCCTAGAATGGAGAACATGCAAACTCCACACAGAAATGCCAACCAACCCAGCCGAGGCTCGAACCAGCGACCTTCTTGGTGTGAGGCGATCATGCTACACACTCCGCCACTGTGATGCACCTAATTTTTATATATATTTTTATACATTTTTAGGGGTTTTTAACCTTTAATGTTATAAGACAGTGGACATTATGGGGGCAGAAGGAGGGAAAGTATCTGCATAAGACCTCAAGCCGTAAATCGAACTTGGGTCGCCTCGAACACCGAAGTGTGCAATCGATACACTACCCTCTGGGTTATCGGGGCTAACTGAAATGAGCTGTTTTAACTAGTGTATTAACTACTATTAGCCATGCTAATTATGTCACACTCAATTTCTGATTTGAAGTCAATGCAAATCACGTGGAGAAGAAGATTTTTAAGCGGTGGACTGTGTATGGCATAATATAAGCTCTGCTGCATTTATGTTTTTTGCTCTCAACTTATAAAAGCAATTGCTTCAGCACTCTCATTTCACTTTGACGGCTTACAGTCTTCCTCTTCTTCATACTACTACAATAATAAGTATCGAATACTTCAACTCATCCATGAACATGGTTTCTGCAGTCCCATAGGATGTGATGAAGACCACTACTCCCACAATTCTACATACAGTCACGACATCATCAAATTTCGACTTTGTTTGTTGTGAACATGTGCCCTCTAGTGGTGAAAATGAGATATTGTGCTTTTAATTTAGTTTTGTTTTGCTGTTATTTTGTTTTGTTTTTGCAGTGGATTTTTTGTATTTAAATTCTTCAAAATTTTCATGTTTTTAAATTAAAGAACAAGACAGCAGTATTTTCCCAGTGTTAATTCTATTACATCCCACAGGCCTGGGCTGCTGACGGACAGCTCTCTGACCTGTGACCTAGAGAGCGCCGGCGAGATCCATCAGTCACTTCTGTCACTGGCTGAACCATCTTCCTCTTCCTCATCGCACCCTGATGAAGGTAAGACATGAAGATCTGTTCTCAAAAACTCCAAATAAACAACACGACTCACGATCACACCGCATGGATGAGTCACTGCACGCACTGCGAACGAACACGCTGTCATTTAACTACACATCAAATGAGATGAGTTCTCAGGATATTGCAATTATTCATTCTCCAGAAGGCTCATGAAATAACACTTCCTTATGTGCTGCATGATTGCAAGAGGAAATAAAGCATTCACTACACATCCAAGGTTTTAGATCAGTAAGATTTTTATATGTATTGAAAGAGTATTTCTGAATGATACGTTTTTTATTTTTGTGTTTTTTGTTCATTGATAAGAGGAGGAATACTGAAATTAAATGCTGATGGCTTGTCTGCATCCCATACTAGTGTATATAGGAAATGATACATTTATAAGATGGCTGTAAAGTCTCCGTTTCTAATAGATAGCAGGTAAAATGGTCTACTTTGGTTTTTCGTTCACTTTCTGAGGTTTAACCATGTCATAAAAATACAATCGTAATGACATTGTATTGTAGTAAGGCTAGGACAAATTAAAACGCACTTCAGGCATTTATAAAGAGTATGTTTATGCCGAATGAATAAATAAAAATATACTGTAAGCACGGACAAACCCGTTCTGAAAACAACACACTTTTGTAAATAAATAAATAATGAAACGTACATTGCCGAAAAAGGAATAAATGATGTGATGTGGTATTTTCTTTATTCTGAGAAAATCAGTTGACGAAATTACCGTAATAGTACAACACGTGCTCAACAATGCATTGCTGCCATCTTGAGTAGTGAAACGGGTAGGGGAGGGGTTGGTGGCGGCACCTCAGGGAGACTTGGGATGTCTGTACATAATATACTCCATTATTTCAAATGTTAAACTCACAGACTGCTGACGCATAAAGATACATTGCAGTTGCTGGAGACGATTGACGATGATGTTTACATGGGGAGAAAACGGATACATATGTTTGACAAAACGCAATTCTCGTTGTTTAAATTTTTGTTTACGTCCTTACTACATCATAGCCTACAGTGAACGCTGGAATCTATGCATGGAAGATATCAATTTTAACATAAATTACTTACAGGTTGTGGCTCATAATTCACAGCTTCTTTTATCGTAGACTGAATCCAGCACTCAACTGCGGCCAATTGTGGAAGCTGTCCTTTGTAAAATGCTTTGCACAGAAAGCTTTAACTTTTTATAATCTTTTGGAACATAATTAAAATTAAACTGTAAGCGTTTCTCTCTTTGAGTCACGTCCCTTGGCCAAATAGTGAAACAGAACAAGATCCATGGAAATAGCAGTGTTTGGACTGCATTTTCCTTTCTCTACTAACGAGTCTGTGGCCACCCCGCTTTGCTTCGCGCGGTGTGTGCGCAGTGAATGTGCATAACCTGGAACACTTGTGATCTTTTTAGCCCGGATGTATTTTTTTTGTAGTCCCCAAATTCGTTCGCTCCCTTTGCATTGTAATTTGAGTGTCTCACATTCAGAGATGCTGTTCATGTCCACACAGCAACATTACACATCAACTAAAGCTTAAAATATGATATCGTAGTGGACCACCTCTTTAAAACTGTAATATAGTGAAATATTTTTACATTTTATTATTATTATTTTATTTTATTTTTTTTAAATATCATTCATACTAGGGGTGTACAATATAACGTTATAGCATTGATATCGCAGTGTGTGCATTCACAATAGTCTCAACGCAAAGATATTCAATGTTGAGTTGGCTTTGCAGTGTAATTATCATTTACATATACAAAACCATAATGCATGCACTGCTTATTTCACTTTTATCTTTACTTGTAGTTTGTTTATTTCATGTTATGCATGATTTACTCCACTACAGAATCATCCCAGTCAATCAAAGTTAATGCATTCGGTACCCCTTGGAAGACCAATTCTCTCTTTTAACTGGTTGTTCATTAACATGCATGTTATTGAGATATCGGCTGCTTATTAGTACTTTTAAAGCATGTTCTGTATGATCTTATTCTACATCCTACCTAATCTACCTTAATAAGGAGCAAATTTAATAATAAGGAGCGAGTTTATTGAAGCAAAAGTCAAAATGGTTTGCTAAGAGCGATAACGGAACCTTAAAATAAAGTGTGACCAAAGATTCTTTCCAAGTATAACAAAGTATATCGCAATATCTATTGCAGAAAAACAAAATATCGCGATGTCAGATTTTTCCAATATCGTGCAGCCCTAATTCATATATTCATTCATTTTTCTTCAGCTTAGTCCCTTTATTCATCAGGGGTCACCACAGCAGAATAAACCACCAACTTATCCAGCATATGTTTTACAGAGCGGATGTCCTTCCAGCTGCAACCCAACACTGGGAAACACCCATACACTCATTCTCCCCGTGCTCACGTGGGTTTCCTTCCACCTTCCAAAAACATACAACTTAAGTTAATTGACTTATCCAAATCGGCACCATAGACATGCTCCTATTAAGTAGTTATGTCTTAAGAGCAATCACTATCTGTTCATTAGCTTCTACAGAAGGGTAGTTCTCAATCTACCTGAGCTCAAACTTCCCTTTTCGGGTGGGAGCCCTGGGCTCGAGGATCTTATGAGCTCAGGGCTCTCTCCCAGGACAGCATGCCAAACAAGCTTTATAATCAATCATCAGCTAAGGTGTGAACTCTTGAAATGCAGCCTTGGAGAGCAGAATATGCTTATTTTAAAAACATTACAAATCGGACTGATCTGGTAGTGTAAGTAATGCAGAAAAGCCAGTTTCAGCAGTATAATTTTTTTTTTTGTCTCTTTAGGTGTGCTTAGTCAGAAGCCTCATCATGTGTTGCCCAGCATGAGCAGTGACAGTGAGCTGGACTGCGACACAGAGAATGAGAACGAGGATGAAGTGGTGCCTCTGGAGGCTGGAGACACCAGTGCGTTTGACACCAGAACTCTGCCCTGCACAGGTTTGCATCACTGCTAACAAGAGTTGACTCCATTTGATTCTTGAGATATTAAACATTTAGGTTTAGGGTCACCACAAAACATAAGTTAAGATGCGTCCACTTCCTGAAATCTGAAAAAGTAGGGTGGTGGGTTTCAAAAGTAAACAGGGTGGTGGGGAAGTAAACAAAATAAAAATGCTAACAAAGTGAAGGAAGAATAATGAATGGATGAAGACTAAGCAGAAACAAGAAACGCACTGATAACCCAGCCATTCCATGATCACAAGGCATTCGACGTGAACCTTTTTTTTTCCTGCTCGCACGTACTTGGGCCATATCCAGTCGGCCAAATGGGAAAAAAAAACGTTAACCAACGCTAATTTACTTTGTTTGTTGTGAATACGCACCCTCTAGTGGCAAAAGCATGCCTTTAATCATTCATTCATTCATTTTTCCTTCAGCTTAGTCCCTTTATTAATCTGGGGTCGCCACAGTGGAATGAACCGCCAACTTATCTAGCACGTTTTACACAGTGGGTGCCATTCCAACTGCAACCCTTTACTGGGAAACATCCATACACACTCATTCACACACATACAGTACAGACAATTTAGTTTTATTTAATTTACCTATAGCGCATATCTTTGGACTGTGGGGGAAACTGGAGCAACCGAAGGAAACCCACACTAACACGAGGAGAGCATGCAAACTCCACACAGAAATGCCAACTCACCCAACCTAGACTCAAACCAGCAACTTTCTTGCTGTGAGGCCACAGTGCTACCCACTGAGCCCCCATGTCGCCCGTCTTTAATCGTGAATATTTAACTTTAAAAAAAAAATGTATTTAAACATTTGTATTTAAAAATATGAAGCGCAGAAAGTCAGTCTTCAACTAAAGTGAAGTATCATAAACTAATATCGAGAGGAGCATGTGATATGATTGAGCATGATTGGCTGCTCATCTGTAATCAATAATCCAGTCAGAGTGGTCCAAGCTTACTGTAAATGGATCGTTTTCTCTACTGCTCTATCTTCGTTTTGGAAGAATCCCCCCTTCCACCCCATCTCCTTCTTTCCTCCCTTTTCTAAGGGGGTGCTCTCGAGACCTACCTGATCTCGGATCCCCTTATTAATGTGCTTATTAACCGAGCGGGAGCCTTGGGCTCAAGTATCTCCAAGCTCAGGGTTCTCTCCCGGGACAGCATGCCAAACCTGCTATAAACGCCAAGCATTTCTATGTGGGAACTCTTGAAATGATGTTTTGTGCGAGTTCTGCTGAAGTATGTGTGTGTGTGTCATTCTCAGGTGAGCAGCTGATCCCTGATGATCTGAGTTTCACGGCTGAGGAAAGTACAGAAAGATGATCTCTTAAACGGTGTGACGTGACGCCTCCTGAGTTGAATGTCCTCTTTACTTTTATGTCTGTGCACTTATTTATGTTCCTATAGAGCGGAATTCTATGTTTCTGTGTGCTACTATGTATGCTATTTCAGAAAAACGCCACTTTCAGGATGAGCGAGAGAGCATTTCCTTTATTCGCTATGGATTATAAAAGCGTAACATTCCGTTATGAACACAAAGGTGTATAGTTTATGTGCTTAACTTGATGATAATCATTTTTAGAGTTATATATACTACATTATTTTGTTCGGTGCTGCTTATTATAGTAAGTTTATAGGGAGATGACAAACAAACTTAAGCTGTTTGTTTGTCCGTTTTAAGTTAATAAGTCTATTTCTACCACGAAATAAAAAAAAATGTGACTCTCAAAAGTCAGATATTTTTTTCTCACAATTCTCAAAAATGTGTTTTTTCTTCTTCTCAAAATTACAAGATTAAAATCCTAAATCTGACTTTTGTGTCAATTAAAATACATTTTCACTTTCTCTTAACTTTTATAATTGCGGTATGTTAACTCTATAGATGTTAACTCCTATTTTGTTTATATTTTGCGCATATCTGATTTAAACGGTCACAATTGTTATCTCCTGGCAGAAAGAGTTTTTATTTGTTATTTTTCAGTTAAAGAATGTTAATACAGGTGCTGCTCTGTTACCATTTCACCTAACTTTATTCTCCGTGCAGATTATTTATAGATATTAGTACATTTTTTTTCTTATTTTACTTCGACCATATGGACACTAATCTGTCCAATCCACCAATCAACTAAACAAGTTTACACTGACTAAATGTCTGCAAAAAGGGAACGTTGAGCCGATAAAAGTTCAAATAACATTCTCTCTCTCTCGCAGTGATGTGATTGTTCTTATAAAGTACAAATATGACTTATTTCGCATTGCACAGCTCACTTATGAATTTAGTACATTCCCATTATTATTGTTTTAGTCATTATTTTAACCAATGTTAACTCCCTACTAGATAATAAAAGGTAGTTACAAACTTTAATAACCAAAGTCTCAGGTGGGTCCAAGTGTGGATGTCGCAGCGTTTATGTTGCGAACAAACATCATAGCATTATCAACAGCTGGAGCTTGCTGCATGCACCGCTTTCCGCTCAGTACAGTCTGCTAAATATGTGACATTTTGGTTGTAAAGTGTACAGGAAGTAATGCTTTTGCTGTTTAATCGCTGGGTTAAGATTTAACAACAGGTCAGTTTCTTTCCCCTCAAGCATGTTTATGGTCTCTGCAAAGCCTAAAGCAGTGTTAACGGTGTTCCTGTAGCCATTCAATGTTAATCTAATGCTGTTCTTTGTGCTGTAACAATAATAAGAGTATTAATTGTATGTTCATTTGAGGAACAAAAAGGCAGTCTGTTTGCTGTGCACACTTCCTGTTTACTTTTCTTTCTTTCCTTCTTTCTTTCTTTCTTTCTAGCATGTTTATAAAAAATTTTATTTGGGCCCAAAACAAACTGGAGTAAATGGTATGTACTGTATATTTATCTAAATTAAAATCTTAACAAATAAATGATGTGATGTTTTTTTTTTTTTCTTGGGTGACATTCTTTGCCTTGTCATATGTAAATAGAACAAATAATAATAATTTAATGTAATAAAATTTATTAAATATATTAGTAGCAGTTGTTTTAATTTTTTTTATTTAATTTTTTGATTTTTTGAAGATGTTAGGTTAAAATGGCAAGTATTATAACAATTGTGTTAAGTTTCCTTCATCTTAGTCCCTGTAAACGGATTAATCTTTATTAGTTTATTTATTTTTTTGTGGTGATTTATTTATTTTTATTTTTTTGTGTTATTAAGCAAATTACATTAAAAATGAAAGCAGGCTCAAACACTTAAAATAGTTTATATGAGTAGATTTTGAGGCTTACATCTGCGTTTACTTGTTTAATTCAATTCAGTTATGACATGGGACAATTTTAAAGTGTCCTCATACACTCAACAAAAGATTTTTGCTGCTCGTTCAAACTACTTATTTAAAGGGGACCTATTTTACCCCTTTTACAGGATGTAAGATACCACTTTGGTGTCTCCAGAATCTCTCTGTAAAGTTTCAGCTCAAAATACCCATCAGATCATTTATTATAGCCTCCGAAATCTGCCCATTTTGATGATTAAGTACAGTGTAGCTGCTTTTGTAGGGTGTGGCTTCAAATGCAAATGAGTTGCTTCTCTCCGCCCACTGGTCCCATGTGTGTGTCTGTTTTTCCAGCATTACGTCCAAGCGGCAACCTCCTGCTCTCCCTCAAAAAGCAAATAAGTAACTGAAACTACAATTGATCGAAATTCTGCTAGTCCTGTCTCTATAATAGAGCAAATTTCTATCGAGCCCACCGTTAAAATGTTCCGCTTCACAACTGGAAAAAAAAAAAGTTTACAACCTGAAACAAAAAATATTTTTTTTTACATATAGCTAATATTATCCTTCATGACAACTGTGAGGGGGTGATTTATTTTTTATAACTCATCCGATTCGGTTATATTAAGTCGATAATTAAGTCGTGATTAAGTCGTGATTGCGGCTGATTAGCTGCTAAGCTCGGCATATACAAGTATGAAGTATTAAGCGTTTCTCTTAAAGAAAAGCTTGTCTAAGCAAAATGCTAGAAGGCGCCATTAGCTCCGCTCACACTCCTCCTCTTTGCCCTTGTTTGGTATCCCCCGGTTGTTGCGATGACGCTCGAACAAAATGGCGACAGTTGGCCACACCTTGTTTTGCATTCTTCAGAAACCTATGGGTGACATCACGATTACTACGTCCATATCTTTTACAGTCTATGGTTACGTTAGATAAACAGCAGTCAGTGATGGAGAGAAACATGGATGAAGCTGAAATACAGCTCATTAGTCAAAAAGACCTAATTTATTTTATGTATTTGTGGTGGTCTATTCAAGCCTATTTAAGTCACACACAAATGATGTTTGCAGTACACACATTAGTTTTTCCTGACACTATGCGGCCTGGGTGATTATAGCGGTATAGTGATTTTACTGTCTTTATTACAAACAAGCTGTTTTAAACTTTTTTAAAAAATCACAGAGAGTTGTAACAAATATTTTAATACCAGTGTATTTGCAAAAATACGTCCACATGTCATTATTGAAACATTGTGCCTGTCAATCTATTGGTGGGCAGGGAAAATCGCACTGCTACATCACGTTGCGGCGGACCTCAAAATCACTGGCATTCGGGTCCTATTTCAAAAGTCAGGAAATTAGTAAAAAATAAAATAAAAATAAAAAGAGAAACTTGTGTTTCTATCACTCCTGTATGACAGTGGACGCATTATACTTGCACATAGTTCTGTCCAAACAGCTTGCAAGCACTGATTTTTATCAAAGGTGGTCTTTTAAAATAAGTTGCGTCAACACAACTCTTGACTTTTTTTTGTAGGTGGACAACTTAATTGTTTTATGTTCATATGAGTTAAATTTGTAAAAAAAATTAAGTTAACTTAAACGATTTGTGTTGGGAAAACATGAAGGCATTGTGTGCAACCCAGCATTTCGTTAGTGTATTTCGCTTTAAAATCATACTTAATGAGGTCTTTTACATTTGAAATGTGCCACAGATTTCCTGTGAGGGTTGGGTTTAGGGCAAGGGTAAGCCCATATAATAATCTTTTACAGTTTAAAATACATTGCACCTATGAAGATGCCCTCATAAACCACATATAGAGTTGAAGTTAAAATTATTAGTCCTCCTGTGACTTTTTTTCTTATTATTTTTCTCAAATATTTCCCAAATGATGTTTAACAGAGCAATGAATTCTTCACTGTATTTTCTATAATATTTTTTTCTTCAGGTGAAGGTCCTCTTTGTTTTATTTCAGCAAGAATAAAAGCAGTTTAAACATTTTAAAGCCATTTTTAAGGTCAATATTATTAGCTCTCTTAAGCAACTTCTTTCCTTTAAACAGAAATTGGGGCGAAATATTCAGGAGGGTGTGTGTGTGTGTGTGCGCGTGCGTGCGTGCGTGCCTGCTGTCTGGTCTAGTCTGTGCGCCACACAGTGCCAGATCTGTGCTGTGTGTGAATAAGCTCAGCAGTGTTTATGTGGATGAGTGAGTGTTGGCTCTGTTTCTGTCCTCCTGCCAACACTCACAGCCTCCCGTGTTCACTTCAGTCTCGATCCCGGATCCATTACAGCATGTCTTCATAACAATATCAGAGGCCTATACCTAGTCCAGGCCTATAAACCCATTACATTCCCTTCAATTCATCCGTTGAACGTGTGCGCGCAGATGACCGATCTTCAGGCAGTTTCATGGGATTTATGTAACATGGCGGACTGTTTGTTTGTTTGGTAAGTGTTAAACTCTAAATACACAGTTTTAATTTACTGCAAGTCCAGAGAGAGGAACACAAAAATCCTGTTTTCGGAGAAATCCAAATCTGGACCAGTCAACCATAAAAAAAGTTAACGTTTTTAACTCGAGTAGCTAAGCATCCTTCACAGACTTAGCTTTCAGGAAGATATAATTACCTAGATATTCATGAAGACAACTTAAGTATACTTTAGGTCCACTTTTCAGGTACTTCTTAGAACTACTTAAAATTACACTTGAGGATAATTGGCTTAGTCTGTATTTAGCCTGCAGCCTACTAGAACTCAATGTTTTGATGGAGATAGCTTAACTAAAAGTGCCTTGCTTGTGTTTACCTGACTGATAGCGTATTAAATGGATAATGCTCCCCCCAAAAATGTATATGCAGGAAAATATGTATTTTTTTTTTTAAATGTAATGTAATGCAAGTCGATGTCTATAAGCACTTTGAGAGAGAAAAAAAACATGCAGGCAGAACAAAATTAGTAACTTTAATGGAGGGCTTGTAATGTAAAACTCAAGGGTGTACATCTAAGGAGACTAATCAAAAATACTTGAGGATGAGGAAGCATAAGAGTGGCCATATAAAAGTCACCTCTGTTTAGTGATCAAGACTGACGAGAGTGTGACCGTGAGAAATGTCATCGGCCGAAGTGATTCTTCTGAGTTACACGAGCATCGGAATCAGCAAATAGTTACGAGTAAAAACAAAAGGTTCAATTGTTCATCTAAATTATATATTGATATAATCTTCTTAATGTTTTATGATTAGAGTCAGATAAAATGAAAGATAAACACATTAGTATTCTAAACCACTTCATATGACGATTGGAGTCAGATATGAGTTAAAGGTCAACTGAACAACATCATGCGCTGGAAAGGCCGAACATGCAGTGAAGCTTCATTCACCAGTGGACACCTTCATTGGGCCAACTGGGTGGACCTTACACAGCATTCACCTGGATGATGCGACGGCAGCCATATTGCGCCAGACCGCACACCACACACCAGCGGAGACAGAGTGATGAAGCCAAGTAAGATATGGGATGGTTAGGAGGCCATGATGCCGGGGTAAACCCCTACTCTTTTACAAAGGAACTCTTAGGATTTTTAATGACCACAAAGAGTCAGGACCAGGTCATTAAATATTATAGAATTCCCCTCAATATATTGGGGCGTTAGGACCCACACAGACCGCAGATTGAGCACCCCCTCACTAACACCACTTCCGGCAGCAACCTAGCTTTCCCATGTGGTCTGCATCCAGGTACTGACCATACTACTTAGCCTCAGTGGGCAACCACGTGAGAGTAGCAGAGAGCTATAGCTGTCGGCAAGACATGCGTTAACCCTCAGGCGGGTATATAACTTGCCATAGATGATATCTATGTTTTACTTATTTTTTAATTTATTTATTTATTTATTTATTTTGTGTTTTCCTTTCACTCTTGGATTTATTTTAGCTTGAATATTTTTTGTATATTACATTTGTATCTTTGTATATTATTGTGTTGAGCCTTCCATATGTGACACACAAGTTGTAAAGTTGAATCCCTTTTTGTTGTATTTGGATTTTGTATTTTCAATAAAAAAATTAAAATATATATATAAAAAAAACCCTCAGGCGGCATATGGGTTATGTCAGATTTAAATGCTTTTGGCCTACTGTGACTGTGTCCACCTGAAAGAAGGAATACACCTAGGATGGATTGAGGATGAGTCAGTTATGGGGTCGGCTATATTTAATTTTGGGTAAACTATACCTTTAAAGAAATCTTACAAGTACACTTCAAATAAAACATTCCAAACACTTGCTGACAGTATACAGTTACAAAGCGTGATTTTATAAATTACAACAAGTAAACAATAAGTATAAGTTCGCATGTAGTTTCAGTACAAATAATAAAAAAAGACTACTACTTTTGTACCTAAAGTTTGCAGTTACAGTTAAAGTTAAAAGTAAACAAGTTTATCGGCAAGTATTCAATTAATACATTTATACGTATGCAAGTTCGTTGAATTAAAATATTGCATTAATGATACTTAAAATTATACATGGACTACTGAAAATTAAGCTTGAATTAATTATTATTATTTGTAATGAAAAGTTGTTCAATTTTCTAATGTGCCTTCAGTATTTAACACCATGAGGAAAAAAGGTTAATATTTTTTGAATTTCTGTGATGTTTTGTTTATATTGATACGGGTTTTGAATTTAAATATTCAAACAAAACCAGACCATTAGCGGCTCTCATAACGGCCAAATACACTGAGATGGCCAATCAAATTAAAGTAGGCGGGGCTTATTTTCACCGACAGACGCCAAAATGAACTCCAGCGTGAAGCTTCGTTTTTAAACGAGATTAAAGTGAGTAACGTTAGTCGGTGAATAAATATATGATGTGACAACTGTTTTACGCTAGAAATACCAAACGACCAACCAGTAATACTGATAAACATTTTTGCCAATTTTTAATCGAAAATATTGAATTATTTACGTGTTTTTTTCATGTGTGTGACACTGGGATATATTTTCTGATAAATATATGATAACATATATATTACCGTCTTAACGCTGCTGTTTTAACCGAACATATCCATGATTTTGTTTTAAATTAGTTATAGTCTGTTTGACCTTCCTGCTTGCTTTTCAATGGCAGCATGAGACAGGAAAATACAGTGCATAACATATTGTGTTTTGTGTAACAATTACGTAAACTGCATATTTGAAAAGGAAAAGCTCTCTAAAGTACACCATGGACTGGTTAGGAAGTGCTTCACTGTATACATTAATAACTTAACAACGTTTAAAATTTAATACGAACCACAACAGAGCAGGAGATGCTTTTTGTGCCATTCTTCAAACAACTGTACTGATGAACACTGAATTACAAGCAGAACTGGAACTATAGGGTGTTCTGTATTTCATCACAGGGGTAGATAATCTTAAAATGAACCATTTTCTCACTGTCTTGATCATTCCACAGAGTTCTGACCCTCCGCACCAAAACCATTCACAATGTTCAGTTTATATGTTTTGAGGAGACTGTATCACTTTTTAGGATCAACAGATTTATTTATACTTTTATTCACATGCAAATGTTTAAATTATTCAGGTTATTCCAGCAAGGTTAATCATTATATATATTAATTCATTCATTCATTCATTTTCTTTTCGGCTGAGTTCCTTTATTAATCTGGCGGTGCCACA
The DNA here is from genome assembly GCF_052040795.2 of Danio rerio. Lineage (NCBI taxonomy): Eukaryota > Metazoa > Chordata > Actinopteri > Cypriniformes > Danionidae > Danio > Danio rerio. The sequence continues at coordinate 36,557,680 of NC_141030.1, read as the reverse complement.
GTGGAATGAACCGCCAACTTATCCAGCAGATATTTTTACGCAGCGGATGCCCTTCCAGCCGCAACCCATCACTGGGAAACATCCTTTTACACTCATTCACTCACATACACTACGGACAATTTAGCTTATCCAATTCACCTGTATGGCATGTCTTTGAACTGAGGGGGAAACTGGAGCCCCCGGAAGAAACCCACGCAAACACGGGGAGAATATGCAAACTCCACACAGAAATGCCAACCAGGCCCGGATTGGCGAACCGGGAGAATTCCCGGTGGGCCGGTCCATTTTTTGGCCGCGAGGGCCTGTGTTTCTAGCTGCTTGCACTCTCAGCAGTCGTGCATTTTTTCCCATTTATTTGACCATAGCCTCACTCTTTTTATTCATTATTTTGCCGCAACTCCTCTCTTCTTATTTATTGTTTCGCAGCCCCATGAGCAAAATGCAGCCTGCAGGATAATGATGATGTAACTATTATTCCGACCACAGAGATTTAACAGTGCCATTGTGGTCAGCACGTTGCGTTACGATGCCATCAATCCATATTCGATCCTCACCTGAGGCTTTTTTTTTTTTTCATTTTTATTGTTAAGACATATAAAACTGCAAGGTTGTTGAACATTTGACGTTCTAAAGCAGTTTTTTTTCTTGAAAAAGACGTGATAGTGTCATTAGAAACTGTATTGGAAATGACCTTATTTTAATATAGTCAGTCGTGAACTGAGGTGGGCCGGTCTAAGGCTTGAAACTCCAGGGCTGAAAAGGAGTCCCACTCCGGCCCTGATGCCAACTGACCCAGCCAAGGCTCTAACTAGCGACCCAGTTTCCCAGTGATGGGTGGCAGCTGGAAGGGCATCCACTGTGTAAAACGTATGCTTGAAAAGTTGGTAGTTCATTCCGCTGTGGCAACCCCAGATTAATAAAGCGACTAAGCCGAAAAGAAAACGAATGAATGACACACAACCCAAAAAATCAAAACCCTTTCATCAAAGTTGTTCAAAAACTATTTAACACCTTGTCTTAGGACACTTGTGAAGAACTGAGATATAGATAAGAGATAGTGAGGAAAGTTTGAGTTAACACATTTCAGTCCCTTTTATTCATCAGGAGTCGCCACAGCGTAATGAACCACCAACTTATCCGAGAGGGGTCTGGATGCAGACCTGGTGCAGTGCAGTCTGAGCTGCATGCAATGCTTTTTAATGCGCTCCCCTAATCCCACCCCTAGCCCTACCCGTCACAGTGACATCACTCACTCCATTGAGTGCATTGTGTTTGACATTGCATCGCTGAGTGATGCAATCATGAAGGCTGCATTCAGATACTATTGACTTATCCAGCATAGGTTTTACAGAGCGGGTGCCCTTCTAGCTGCAATCCAGTACTGGGACACATCCATTCACCCTCATCCACTACGGCCAATTCAGTTTATTCGATTCACCTGTATTGCATGTCTTTGCACTTGTGGGGTAAACCGAAGCACCCGAAGAAAACCCATGCGAACACAAGGAGAATATGCAAACTCCACACGAAAACGCCAACTGACCCAGCCAGCGCTTGAACCAGCATCCTTCTTGCTGTGAGGCGACAGTGCTAACCATTGAGCCACCGTGTCACTGTTAACATATATAAACGGATAATCCAACTGAGTTCATATTTCACATGACGTGTTGTAAATTTTACTTTAAGAGATAAATAAAAACACAATTATTTTGTTCAGCCATTTTGCCTTCATATCTGTTTTTCTGTTACCCTCCCCCTAAAAAACCTACACAAAAACATAGTAAATATTTTATGAAATCGTATACTCGCAGGAATAGTTGAGCTGATGAATGTTTCTACTGTATATGACTGAAATGCAGCATTAAATCTGTTCATCATATATTAAAGGTGCAGTAGGTGATGGTCTTCAGAAACATTTTTTTGTTGTGCTGGTTAAAAGTCTCTTCACATTTCAGTAGTAATGATTAAAGTAAATGATCTAAATGTATTTATATTTATTTTTATATTCTGGGTAAGACTAAATTATGTTGCACCAATTAAACAATGTTGGGCCGATAGTTCCCATAATTCTGATAAGTAGCCCAAACTGTCTGTCAGAAAATGTAGATTTGTGCACCCGTTCACGCAGATCTGCCGGTTTGCGTTTATGCGGGCCGCAGTCACATGGACACTGGTGACAGCGCTAAAAACAAATGCTCAATCAAAACTTTTTAAAATCCTGTTTGCACGATGACATCATCGCTGAAGCAAAGAGCATAGAATCACCAAGAGGCAACACTCTAGTGCAATTTGGTAAACAGCCACTAGATGGCGCGGCGGCCATTTTGGAATGAAAACTCCAATAGAACAACAGTCTGTAAAATAAACTATTAAAAGTGCTGATAATTGTGATAGTGTTGTATTATCATCATTATCAACAATTGATGTGACTATTTTCAGGTTCATAAGGGCCTTTTACAGCATCAATAATGTAGATTTGTATTTAGTTTGACAACAAACATCAGTAAATAGCGCTGTTCCGCCTAGCCTGCTTTACTAAGCTGAAGTTGGTTTTATATTCACATTGGTTCATTTTTAAACATTGTTAACCTGTGATGTGCTCCCTTTATTGTTTACCATGCTACTCTGAATATTCCGTCTGAAACAGTATCTAAGTATGGCTTAGTAATAAGTGTAGTTCCTGCACACTGCCGGCCAATCACTAAGCATACAGAAGTCGCTTTAGGAACAGAGAGTGAGACCAGCGATCCTTGCATGCATGAAATATTGCACAATATGACAAGTTTTGCTTGCTAACTACACAACTGAAAACGTGCTAGATATAACGCAGTTTTTTGTTTAGAATTGTAGTATTATACTTTAAAGTTTTCTTTCTAGACATTATCTAGTGGGTCTCTGTCATCTTTAATGTGCACGTTCACAATTTTCAGGATGCGTGGCTTTGTACAGCAGGGGGGGGATTGTATTTGAGAGATATTATGCTAGCCGTTTAGCATTTAGCCAGATCACCTACTGCACCTTTAACTACAACTTAAGCAATCCTGCCTTTTCAGAATACTTTCATTAAAGCACTCAATTAAATGAAGAAACCACAATCTCTCCAATTAGATTCAAACATATTTGACACAAAACGTTACATGTGTGACACGGACTCACATTCTCGCCACCACAGGAAGTGCAAGGAGCTTGATTAAAAGGCAGCTTGTTCAATTAAATTGCCCTGTGTTATTGCCAGGGCCTGACAGGTGGAGGCCGGACACTATAATTACAAGTCCTGGCTCAGAAAGCCTTTAGGGGTCACAAACAAGTCTTGTGTTTCAGCTGTAAGGACTTTCTGTACTTGAAATCTGAGAACAGGCTGTAAAATCTACTTTAGATTAAGATTTACACAAGTGTTATTATTTATGCTTATACTGACCATAGGCAGAACATTTAGGGGTTTGTGGAATTTATAACAGTTCGCAAATATGTATCGTACATCATTACCAGCCAATCCGCCTCACAAATATAAACGTAATCAAAATAAAATGACCCATGTTTTATTAAGAGCTCCGCTCTGAACGATTATATGATAGAGTCTTATTCATTGTGTCGCATTAGTGATATTTTGTATGCAAACAATGTTCTGTTTATCATCAACAGTATAGCTATACTGTAAAACCCAAAAGGCTAAGGTAAATCAAACCATTTCAGGAAACCGATTGCAACAACACTGTAAAAAGTGATTATTTACTTAGTAAGTAAACCCATTGCCTTAAAAGCACCAAGTTAACTTTACAAAAATAATGTACAGTAAGTAAACCCATTGTAACTAGGAACTCTTAAGTTGACTTCATTTTTTTAATTATGCTAATTTTACTCAGTTTTTTTTAAATGAAAGTAAACTAATCACTTTTTCCAGTACACCTTTATTATATTCGTTTTTTTCCCAGCTTTTCTGTAGCAAAATTACATACAGTTAAATAAATCTGCTTTTTCAGACTCCAGTGTGTCTAAATTCAATACAGGCTATAATTGTAGTTTTTATAGACGTAATGAAGCACCAAATATGTAATATTGTAATAATTACAGTAATTAATTGAAAACAGACGTGCTGAAATAGTCCGATTATGTAAAAAGCGATTAGTTATTTTAAAAAAGTGAGTATAATTAGCATAATTATAAAAATGAAGTAATCTTAACAGTTCCAAGTTACAATGGGTTCACTTGCAAGCCTACAAGTCAACTTTCTGCATTTAAGGCAATTGGTTTACTCGCTTTAAGTAACTAATCACTTTTTTCAGTGAAGCCATTTAAGTTCAAAACCTAATCCTAATGAGTACTGTGAACTTACACCATTTGAGTAAACGAAGCAATTTGAGCAAAGTAAAACCCAATAACTGAAGAGAACTCAAACCAACTAAGTACTGTAAAACTCAATAAAACAACTCAAATCATTTGAAGAAGCTGATTGTAACAAACCATTTGAGTTAAACTAATCTATACAAGTACTGTGAGCTTACTCCATTTGATGTAATGAGGTATTTAATTAACCCATTACCTTCAACACTGAGGTAAAAAACTCTTTATAAATGAGTATAATTAACTTCCAGTAAATTTTGAGTGAACTACACTCATTTCATTTGATAAAGTTGATTGTTGGGTTTTACAGTGTATGTACGGAGCACAGCTCATGTGGAAAGTCAATTTAATCCCATTGGAAAATCTTCAATTAAGAAATTAAACAATTAAGGCAATTATCTGATTAAGAGTCGACCATATTAACAGCAGTTTTTACGATTAAGGTCTTAATCAAACTAAAAAGAAATAGAATTAAGACATGCGGAGTACAGCAATTTCAGTCGCATTATTGAAGTGCAGTACAGACATGTAAACAATTCAATCAAACTATTATCGTCGCATAGGATTTTCGCCACATTTTGCGTCAGGATAGTCCAAACAAACATGGCTGTTTGACATTATTTTCTGCTCCTACCGAGTCAGTGAAGAACCACAGACACCTGCATTGCGAAATGCGGAGGTTATTTCCCCCCATTCACTATGCAATATCAAATTCTATTAAATCAACACTCTTCCAGCAATTCGTACTCACATCCAATATCTCGTTTGTCACAGAAGCATGAAGGAAATGTTCCTGAATAAGAAGTGAAACTGCCAAATTGCAGTAAAAGTCGACAAGTTAAAAATGAAACACCCGTTTCATTACATGAAACTCTAGAGATAATGTTGATAGCCTGGTGAAGCAATGAAGTTAATCGAATTATGCGCTATAACATGTAAAACGAGAGATCATGAAAGCAACATTTAAAAAACTACTGATGTATACTCCTTAATTATATTATTGTCATATTCAGATTAAGCCAAATCATTTATTTACTGATGTCCATGTAAACGTCAATGAAGTGGTTGAACGTTAATGGATTAAAACACCATTGCTGCATCCGAAATCACATACTTCCATAGTATATAGTACGCAAAAAAACATGCGAGCTGAGTAGTATGTCTGAATTCATAGAATTCAAAAAACAGTATGCTGGAAAAACCTACTACCGACAGGATTCTGAAGTGTGCATCTGATGGATGCTACACTATTCCATGATGCAACATGAGAGAATTCATGAATAGTAGTGAAGCGATGTAACTGACGCAGGTAAATCATGTGATAATAACAAATGGCAGATGTAGTACATTTGAGTTCCATTCATACTACTCGCATTCATACTATATAGAACATACTTTTCTAATGGTTGTGTAGTAAATTCAATTGCAAATGTAATACCTACTGAGTAGTAGGTGATTTCGGATGCAGCCCATGTCTAAACGTGTATCTGTCTCCATATCAAATGATATACCAAAACACACCTTGACACTAGGTGTAAAAGTTCCATTTCCAAGCAACTCCCTGGTCACCTTCTAGTTATTATGACTGAGGTCCCGTTTACACTGCCAGTTAAATGTGAGCCAATTCCCATTTTTGTGCTCATATGTGACACAGATAGGATCTGTTCTTTGACCATTTAAACACGAAAAAAAAAAACACAAGCATTCGGAGATTCAGAGATCGGTCCCAGGCCTACTTCACATGTGGTAATAAATCAGATATGTGACAGTGCGACTAGCATGTAAACAGGCAGTTCGGATTTATTGAGGCATTTTGTACGTCATTAAACTTGCGACAATGATGTTGAAGGAAGAGAGTGTGTGGAGACGCCAACACGGTAAACAACAACAGAGGAAACATGGAGGAAAGTGGTATAAGATCAAATGTTGGTTTGCTCATCCTAACATTTCAGACCCACTTATCCTCATTAAAGCCTGCTGCCACAATTTGCTTCCACTAGACCTGAGATTTCTCTCGTACCCACAAATTCCTCTAAATGGTTGAGGACACCATATGTAAACCATTGGCGCAAGCTGCGATGACGGCCCTTTCCCTCCTCCTCTGCCTTCACCTCAAAATCATTTTAAAGTTGGGCGAACTTCGCATATTTCGCAGAGCTAAAAGTAATGCCCCATTCACACGGGGTTACAGCGTCATCGCTTGACAGAGGGCGTATCTGAAGTTGGGGCTGACGCGATCGTCATAGCAGTGTCAGCCAATGAAAGTTTTCAGCAATCGGTTACTGTCTGAACTAGTGTATTTGCATACAGCGATCTAATTGACTGACTCTTCTGTCGGCCCTTGAAAAGTTGAGAATGTCCCAACTTCTGCAGAAGCAACGGCACTGAAGCGGCGCCGACGGATCCACAATGCAGTTCAGCAACGCCTGACGTAACCCATTCAAAGCATTGAAGCTGATGCCCCGTTTGAATGGGGCGTAAGACAGTTTCTTCCATCGTGGCTAGTGTGGCACAGACGCTAGAACCTGCCTTTATGTATGCGCAACGTCGTAAAGTGTATGGCAAGTGTAAAGGCATGAATCGTATATGGGTCACAATTAAAAGAACATGTAAACAGACAGGCAAAAACATCAGATATAGGCAACAAATCGGAATTGGACCTGACAGTGTAAATGTGACCTAAGTATCTTTTAAAAGGCGAAAGTAACGAGGCACTGACCAGACCACTGTCCAACTGACACACATCCGATTATAAAAAAGAAAAGCTCTTGGAGTACAGTAGTGGTTTCTCATCAACACAGGTTTAATAGAATACAGTGAAGACCATCAGTAACATGTTTCCTTTTTTAAGATACGTTTTCCCCCCCCCACTAAGTTGTCTGGAAACCCTTCCTCAGCTTTGCTTTAGAGAAGACAAGCCCTTTGAAGAGCTCTCTTCACTCATGGCTTGCGTAGGTTCATTATTGCTAGCAGAAAAAGAGCAGTACATGGACAAAAAGCAGTGACAGCAAGTGAGGAAGGCTAACCGTCATGAAAGATAGAGCGCGCGGCCTTGACGCAGAAAACTATCGCTAACAGGGGAAACGCTGCGTCTAACAGTCAGTCCACGGGGGGCCAAGGCTCAAGTGTACGTGAAGTGAGATGTTCCTCATTGAAATGAACCGTCTGAAAACTTTGGTCCTTTGACTCATAAGCGAGAGCCTGTGACTGCATTACAGACGCCCAGCGCTGCATCTGTTAGACTTTCGCGCGCTTCCAAGTAGTTTTCAAGTGTGTACTTCAGCGAGAAGGGGTCGGGGCCATAGGTTACTGAAAAGCATTACAGACTTCTGTATCCATCTGAGTTATCAGTGGTGATTAAAATAGCACATTTAGGAGACAGACGTCACATACACATCCCAAATGTTACGCGCACCCACGCACACACTCAAAACACACATACGTACATACATGTATACAATATATGTAAGTTACTACACTTCCAATATATAATTTGTGCCCCGATGCTAGAGGGTTGATCGTGGGGGGGGATTGTTCATGGAGGGGGAAGGCTATCTTTGAATCTATACTCTGCATAAATCATTTCCAGCACAGCTTCGTTGTGAGTCTGTGAGCTGCACTCATTGATCTCCGGTCATTTCAAAGGCCGTGAGGGAACGTCTTTCACTTCTAGTGCAGGTGAGCAATTTACGAGGCATGATACAGCTGGCAGGACAGCCGGAGACGTGCTTTTGAAACTTTCAGGAGGGTGTGAATCTCATTGTGGACGGTAGAGTGTGTAGATACATTCGGGAGAGTCTTTTAATGTTGTTGAAATATTTAATCGATGCTCCTCCTCGTTTGTGTTTGGAGGGTTCCTCTTACATTCGGCATCTGGATGTACATTCCAGTTAAAATGCACCGTGACTGTTCAACTTCCCATTCCAGACACTTTTCTGATTGGAGAACACTGTGTGGTTGGGTAAAATTCATGGCTGGAGGCGGATGAGGGTGATTAAACTCGTAAGTGATGGATGTTTATGCCCCGCCCATTATCCATCTAACAGATAAAAGAATGGAGACTGATCAGTGCAATGGCACAGCAGGGATCATGGCACAAGTCTTTCCGCTAGTGATAGACGTGAGAGGGAAGGGATGGGATTTGCAGCATAGCTTGTTAAAACGTGTGGTTTGTGTCAAGCACCAGGCCAGCACAGGTATCTTGAACAGAACCACCCCCTGGCATCATGGCTGCGAAGTTTGTGGTAATATGACATCATTATATGTGGTGAATATAAACGTGTGTTTGTATGATTAGTGGTAATTTTCCTGTACTCCAGGGGTGTCCAAACTTGCTCCTGGAGAGCCGTTGTCTTGGCAAGTTTAGCTCCAACCCTAATCAAACACACCTGAACCACCTAATCAAGCTCTTACTAGATATACTACAACTGGGGTGCCCAAAATCAGTCCAGGAGGGTCGGTGTCCTGCAAAGTTTAGCTCCAACCCCAATCAGACACACCTGGAGCTTTTACTAGGCTTTCTAGAAACATCCGGGCATGTGTGTTGAGGCAAGTTGGAGCTAAAATCTGCTGGACACTGGCCCTCCATGACCAAGTTTGGGCACCCCTATAATAGAAACGTTTTGGCAGGTGTGTTGAAGCAAGTTGGAGCTAAAATCAGAAGGACACTGGCCCTCCAGGAACCAAGTTTGGACAGCCCTGCTGTCTTCAGGCTACATGTGGGGTAAAATACAACTCAAGCTCTAGTGACAACACATTGTGATGGATACCACAGAAAATGTTTTGGGGTAAACTGTTAGGGTTTAGGGTTAATCTAAAGCCTCATTCACAGTCTGAGCGACTCCCAGTGGTAAGTGACTGATCATTTCAATGGAGAATGAGCTAATTTCGGCAACCTCCGTCTACACTTGCAACACTGATTGTTGGCGAGAGGTGCAACAAAGTTGAGAATACTTCAACTTTATGCAAATGATAAGCGACTTTCTTGAACGACAGCCAATAGGAGCACCAGTAGAGCTTACGTGATCCTCTCTCAGCTCAATTAGATGCTAGTTGTAGTCTTAGTTCTGTAGACCTACAGAGACCTGTGCTTGCAGCAGGTTGCCACCCAGGGGTGTGTTTCCGAAAACCATTGTTAGCCAACTAAGGATGCAATATTCGTCGTTACAGACGTAATTCGTTCAAACTGAATCACAAACGTGTAAACTTGCAACTACACTACTAGAGCTGTAGTTAGGAGTATAGTTCCTGGTTGTGTTCTAATCCTAGTTATCCCCCCTATTCCCTATTCATTTAGAACATTCCACATTTAAACTTGAAATGATTAAAAAAAGCATTAAAGTCATCTCTCTTACATGTCATTTTCTTTCAAAGCATTTTTACACTTCAGTTTTAGCGATTTTCATAATGACAATTGCGTTTCCTTCGCAGTGCACTTTGAAAACATTTATGCCATTTTGAACACAACCGTGGCTCATGACTAAAGCTATAGGTGACCTAAAAAATAGCAAATAAATGAATGAACAATATACTACTTAAAATAATAATAATAATAATAATAAATTAATAACTATAAATTAATAATAAAAATACTACTACAACTAATAATAATTTGTATTATTAAGTAGGATTTTTTTCATGTCCTAATAAATAGCCTACTGTAAATTACAACCATTAACCATTTATATGATTTATATATGAGATTAGAATATGTGCTAGCTTTTTGTAAGTGGTTTTATGTTTCAGAATAGAATATGGAATATTCATAATATTTTTTACATATTTCAGTTAATATGGAGAGTGCATGCTTTTACCAAAACAAGCCTTATATTATATTTTAAAAAATAAATAAATGTGTGTGTGTGTGCGTGTGAAACAATATAATTTGCACAAAACGTTTGTTTGTTTTATCTCTAAGGAAGCTGTTACTCCGGCCCATTTAGAGCACATATATGGGCGTTTTACGGTGTAACTAATGCTGATCAAACGACGGATCTGCGACAGAGAAACCACAGTTTTGAAGAAACGCTGATCACTACATTGTTCTTTTCCCAAATGATGCATCACACTATGATAGTTCAGCCATGAGTTACGTTGTTGTTTGGGAAACGCACCCCAGAATGATGGGCAACTACAAAGTCGCTGCTAGTGTGAATGAGGCAGAACTCTTGAAATTAGCTTGTTTTGTCCTAATTTAATTTGAAATAATATCAAGCCAATCTGTTCTTGAAGTTTCTGTCATTTCACTTTAGGGCTCTCAAGTTGCGCACATGATTTAAAAAATTAAATTAGTCAATTATTTGCTGGGATAATTGGTGAAACTTGATCAATCACCCGCTTCGAATGTTATCACTCGATTGAATGGGCATTATTAGTGATTATCAGCCGATAAATATGGGCCAGTAGGGGCCTTCTGCGCCTACTAGTAGGCTGTTATTATCCATCCACATGGTTAATCAGCTGTATTAATATACAAGACTCCAGATCCAGATCTGTATTTACATTACTGTGATGGTTGGGGTTGGGGTAGAGGTTTATAAAATACAATAAATAGGAAATTTAATAAGCAATATAAATAATTCTTGTTAACTTCCGGCTACAGCTATATGTGATCTATAGCTGATTAACCATGTGGTTGGATGATAACAGCCTTCGGCGCCTACTAGTAGGCGCAGAAGGCCCCTACTGACCCATATCTATCAGCTGATAACCACTGATAATGCCCTTTCAATCAAGTCATAACATTCAAATCGGCTGGATCAATAGAGCTCAAGGATTGTTGTTCACCCAAACATGATAATTCTCTCACCATGCCATTTCAAAGCTTCAATGACTTTCTTCTGTAAATCATTAAATATATGTTTTATCTATTTCTTTCGTCTGCTGCATACACTAGAAGTGAATGGTAACAAACAAGATTGAAGTGTCATTTTTGGGTGAGCTATCCCTTTAAATTTGTCCAGATGATTGTTTTTAACTCATTGTCCAAAGCATGTTACGTCTAAACATCATGCCGTATTATTAGTGACTGAGAGACGGATAATACTTTACATTCGTAAACCAAGTCTCTCTCTGTATTCCCCAGTGTACCAAATGTACTAAATTCCCTCTCTCAAATTAGATCTCAATCTCTCAATCTTAAGTGTGTGGAAACTAGTAGAGAGATCAGATCATGCAATCCTGTCCAAAACAGGCCTATGTTGAAGATATTAAAGGCACACATTGTGCTGCTGAAACCCAACCATCCATGTCCTCAACACCTGAGGGGCACTTTAAACTATGTCTAGCTTATTATGTTGTCGAGCAAACCGTTCAGGCTACATTTACATCCTATGCAAGCTTAGATCTGACAATTACAATAGCTTCATCCAACTGAACAACCCAACGATATTTGGCCGGACCTATTTGTTTTAAATTCAGACTATAAACGTCAAGCTTTTTTGTTGGTTGTATCTGTAGCGCTGCCTAGGGATGGTTTCGTGCCCCTTGATAAATACTCAGTCCTTTTCTTCTTTGGTTTTTAAACGGATTATGTGTGGAATATATATATATTTACTGCATCTAAAATGAATCTGATATGTTTCTCTCCAAGGCAATGATTGGAAAAGCAAGCAGGTGGTGTCTGTCAGTGGGTTATTTCTAGTTAGCATCATCAAAGGATGGTTGGAGATATGTGCAAACGCTTTGACGTGGCAGTCGCCCAAAACCAACCCAGCACTTTCCACAATTAGATTACAAAAACAGAGCCTCATTTTATTCAGATTTATTTGTTTCCCAGCAGTAAACATAAAATAGACATTAAAAGTCAAATAAAGGAGACCAAATTATTACCTATTTGTGGAAAGTGCCATTTAGATAAATGGAGACATCTTACAGACGTAACAAGATTAAACACAAGGTCATAAACAGCACAAACATTATGTGTGCTATAAACATAAACACACAAATGAATATGATCCCACTCGTTTTAATGAATTAGCAGTCAGATCATAATAATGCCTGAATCTTAACCTGCAATTTATAGCAGGAGTGCCCAAACTTGGTCCTGGAGGGCCGGTGTCCTGCAAAGTTTAGCTCCAACATCAATCAGATACACCTGGGCTAGCTAATCAAGCTCTTCCTAGGCTTTCTAGAAACATCCTTGCAAGTATGTTGAGGTAAGTTCCAGCTAAAATCTGCAGAACATTGGCCCTCCAGGACCGAGTTTGGACACCCCTGCCCTAGAGTAACCAGTTCATATAGTAAGTAAATGAAGGAAAAATTAATAGATCTGTGAGGTGATTCTGAATAGGTTTCTCTTAAGGTGTAGTGTGTGAACATGGCTTTATTAACCAGTAGCTGTATCATGTCTCTTACTTTTGATACCAGATTTGAGATCTGCTGACTGCAATCAGTTGCTTGCTTTTACATTGGGTTTGTGTGGAACTTCAGTTATGATTGGATAGTGTTAGGGTAGTGTAAACACTCTGGACCAGAGAGATGAGGAGGATGAAGAGGAAGCTGGTTAAGAGTGATGGTGGATTCTGATAGGCTGGCTCTTATAAGACGAAAGTGGAAGCGTTAATGCAGTGTGGTATGTTTGACTGTGCGTTTCTGTTCCAAAAGCAAGTGAGCCCTATATAGGTAACAACATTTGGAACCTCCTTAGTGACTCATTTGGACAGTCTACTTAGGGAGCAACACATTTCAAATGGCATAAAGGAATTTCTGTAGGGGTTGTTGTCAGCATAGTGGTCAACTAAATGGTTTAGGAATAAGATTAGATGCAGTCTCATTGGTGAAATTTCAGAATTTCGAAGTACTACAGGGATGACATCACTGTCAAATCAAGCAGATTCTTGTGTGCAAATAAACACAAAGAAAAGCTGCATGATGGATTCACAAATCCAGTGAAAATCAAGTCAAAATTGAATTGACTTTATGGATGCATAAAGCCCACAGTACATTGTTTGTAGTATTTAGATGTACTGTGTAAAGAACAACTTGCACAAAAGTCACCAAGTAGCTTTTACTATGGTCAGCTTGGCAAATTTGCATAAGCTTGGACATGAGCGAAATTTGCATGGTGAACTTGTTTGCCCTCCTGATGACTCAACGATGACTGGATTCTTTGTGAAATTTCACAGAATAACTTTAAATATGGCCGCGCATATTCTCTGATAACCATAAATATATACAAAACAAACAAATAATATTTCAAATAGTTGTAATTATATTACAAGTTTTGCCGAACGTTTCTGTTGAGCCAAGATTGTCTCCTTCTTCATTTAAGATGCATGCAAATACTGCCTTCAAACCAATCCAAAATGAGTGGCCTTTTAAAATGCTGTCTATAAAGGTTACTCACTGGGTTTTGGAACAGAGTGTGAATATATGCATGTGTACGTCCACCACAGGAGGGTGTGTTAGCTTCAAGAATGTAGGGCGTGATGATGGGGCAAGGAAGATGTCGATTAGACCCTTTTGCTATGGGTTACATGAGGAAAGGCTATCCCGGGCTTCCTCTCTGAGGAGCGCAGAGGATAGGGCACACTAGGGAAGCAGCTCAGAGGACCGTGGCTTTCCCTGGCCCTCCGGGTCAGACGCTGTGATTCCCTCCTCAGCGGCAGGACGTCCAGCCGCCTCTTCTTGCGGCCCTCCTGAGAGAAGAGCGCAGCCACCTCCAGCAATTGTCCATCTGAGGTGGTCTGCATGTAGGAGGGCACTCTAGGTTTAGGCTGGGGTTTTTGCCTGTACCCAGAAGGGTCGTCCTCTTGGTTAGGACGCCAGGCAGCGCCGGCCCTGCTGTTGGAGGGAATGAGGTCTGGCGTGACGGTTCTGGTTGGGGGCAGGCCAGATGAAGCTGGGATCCTGAAGCAACCAGTCTCTGCATGCACATCCGGCCCTGTGATGCTCAGACTTGTTCTGTCCGTGAATGAATCCATGCGGTCTTCGTAGGCCAGGTCAGCTGGCGCTGAGCACTGCTGCAGAGGCCAGCCGCCCCGGTTCTTTCCTCCATTCTCCGCACCTCCATCTTGACACACCAATTCACTCTGCAAGGCATCCACTGCTTCTTCCTCTTCTTCCTCTTCTCCTGCGTCCTCCAATGGCTCCTCATCCTGCTGCTCCTCAGGCTCATCTGAGGGCGGAGGCAAACGGGGGTCTCTGAGGAACACTACGATTACCGTGATGTTGTCACTGGACCCCGCATCTCGGGCTGAGGCCACCAGCTTGTGGGCCACCATGGCGGTGTCCCCGTTGTTCTCCTGCAAGTGGTCGCTCACCACTCGGACGGCTTCTTCTGGGTTCACTGTGTCGTAGAAGCCATCGCAGGCCAGGATCAAGTAGTCCTCGCTGCCGTCCAGGTTGAAGGTGCTGCAGTCAGCATCGCCACAGATGTAGGGCTTGTGTTCTGAATCACCTGAACAAACAGACCAAAAAATCACAGTAAATACAACAATTAACTCAATGTAAATAAGTGAAACCAATAACAAAAGTTACATCAGCTAATCTACATTATCCAATACATACAGCGGGGAAAATAAGTATTACATGTCATCATTTTTCTCAGAAAATACATTTGTAAAGGTGCTGTTGACTTGAAATTTTCCCCAGATGTTGCAAAGAACCAAAGAAATCCATATATATGCAAAGAAAACAAATCTAATTAGTTTAAAAATGATGTTATGTGTAATAAAATGAAATGACACAGGGAAAAAGTATTGAACACATGAAGAAAGGAAGGTGTAGAAAGGCAGTGAAGGCCAGCAGCAACCCTCTGCGATTCCTCATTGTAAATGAATATTTGCTGCTTCAGTCCAACATATACATTGGCAGGATGATGAAGAAGAAACCAGGGTGGACATTTCAGCAAGTCAATGATTCAAAACACAGCCAAGGAAACTCTCACATGCTTTCAGAGAAAGAAAATCAAGCTGTAGAATGGCCCTGCCTATCACCTGACTTGAACCCAATAGAAAATACAAAATAAAGCTCAGATTTGATGAACGAGACCCACAGAACCATTAAGATTTTAGACTCTGTGGAAATCTGTGAAAAGAATCACACATGAACAATGCATGTCACTTCATTCTCCATAGAAGAGGCAGCCTGTTGCCGTCACCAAAAAAAGCCTTTAATAAATATTATTAAATACATTTCAGCAGTTCAGTTCTTTCTTTTTGTGTCATTTCATTGTTATAACACAAAACTCATTTTTCTGATTTTTTTGTTTTATCTTCAACCCAGGCTCAGGCTCGTTTCTGGAGACCGCGAAATACGTTCCGGAATCCACGAGAGGCCGCTGTGTGGGCGTTTTCGTATCTCGAACGTCTCTTGCGAGTGCCGTTCGCGCCCGCGCTGTCCTCGGGTCAACCCACCAGAGGCCGCTGTCTGACTGACCGAATGATTGACTGCGCGACCGGCCAATTGGCTAACCCACCCTTCCCTGAACCCAACCAGTTTTACAGATTGACCCGCCCGCCCGCTCACTTCCCTAAACCCGAGCAACAATTTAGAAAAGCCGTCTAGAAAAAGAAAAACCCTCGTCTGTTTTTAAAAAAAAAAAATTTTACCTTGTTTTTGGATTTCACCGCGTTCTCACCCTGTTATGAACTCGTTCGCTTTATTTTTTGGATTCTGTTTTTGTCTTACTTTACGTACATCCCGGGACGTATTTCGCAGTCTCCAGAAACGTCCACGGGAATACGTATTCAAAATGAGCCTGGGTTGTTTATCTTTGTATTGTTTGGGTTTTTACCAAAAATCTGGTTCAATTCCATGTCAACAGCCCCTTAAAAAATGTTATTCCCAGAAAAAAAAAACATGCTGTACATCTTCATAAATATTTGTACCATAAATTAATCATGAATGTTTTTTTAATTTATATAAAATTTCTACACATTTTCCCATTGTGTACATTTTGTAGAATCTCAATAAACAACAAACACATAATTGTCATAAAAAATAATGAATAAGCAAAAAGGTGGTACAATAGTTTCTTATTTGTTTAATTTTGGAGTGAAATATGGCTCGGACATTTGTAGCACCAGTTGCCTAGGCTGTGGCAGAATTGGGCTCACTTGTACTATTTATGAATCAAGAGCTTTAAGGGAATTAAACGCTAGACTGATCGGATTATCTGACAGATTAGCCATCACCGTTTAGGGAGTGAAACGGTTCCTATACAGAAAGTCATGGGAAAACTGGCTAAGGAGTTTTTCCTGGAGGTCAACCTTTTTTATTACAGCATTGCTCATTAGGCCACAAACCATAATCTTACACTATTTAAGGTAAATACTGTACACTGCTACTGTATCCATAATTTAATGAGGTGGTGAAGCTGGGATTAAAACAAATCAATTAAATTAGCAATCACTTTATTGATTAATCATTATCAGTAATGCAAGATGTTTACTTCATTCACTTCAAAAGTTTAACCTTTTCAAAAACATTGGCTAACCTAATATTTGATCCAGTGTTAGGTCACAACAACCCAGCATTTACTCAAACTGTATTGATACAATATACACTCACTGGCCACTTTAATAGGTACATCTTACTAGTACCGGGTTGGACCCTCTTTTGCCTTCAGAACTGCCCTAATCCTTCGTGCTACAGATTCAACAAGGTACTGGAAATAATCCTGAGATTTTGGTCCAAATTGATATGATAGCATCACGCAGTTGCTACAGATTTGTCGGCTGCACATCCATGATGCGAATCTCCCGTTTCACCACATGCCAAAGGTGCTCTATTGGATTGAGCTCTGGTGACTGTGGAGGCCATTTAAGTAGAGTGAACTTATTGTCATGATCAAGAAACCAGTCTGAGATGATTTGCGCTTTATGACATGGCGTGTTATCCTGCTGGAAGTAGCCATCAGAAGATGGGTACACAGTGGTCATAAAGAGATGGACATGGTCAGCAACAAAACTCAGATAGGGTGTAGTGTTGACACGATACTAATGGGCCCAAAGTTTGCCAAGAAAATGTTCTCCACACCATTAAACCACCACCCCCAGCCTGAACTGTTGATATAAAGCAGGATGGATCCATGTTTTTATGTTATTGATGCCAAATTCTGACCCTATCATCTGAATGTTGCAGCAGAAATCGAGACTCATCAGACCAGGCAACAATTTTTCAATCTTCTATTGTCCAATTTTGGTGAGCATGTGTGAATTGTAGCCTCAGTTTCCTGTTTTTAGCTCAAAGGAGTGGCACCCAGTGTGGTCTTTTGCTGCTGTAGCCCATCCGTCTCAAGGTTGGACATGTTGACATGTCAGAGATGCTCTTCTGCATACCTCGGTTCTAATGAGTGGTTATTTGAGTTACTGTTGCCTTTCTATCAGCTCGAACCAGTCTGGCCATTCTCCTCTGACCTCTGGCATCAACAAGGCATTTGCGCCCACAGAACAGCCGCTCACTGGATATTTTCTCTTTATCCGACCATTCTCTGTAAACCTTAGAGATGGTTGTGCATGAAAATCCCAGTAGATCAGCAGTTTCTGAAATACTCAGACCAGCCCGTCTGGCACTAACAACCATGCAACATTTAAAGTCATTTAAATTCACTTTCTTCCCCATTCTGATGCTCGGTTTGAACAGCTGAAGGTCATCTTGATCATGTCTACATGCCTAAACCAATGACTGTAAAAAATATGGACGACGCGACAGCCCTTTTTCCCATTGAACGCCTTGAGGGCAAAACGCCTGCTTGACGGGCACAAACTGTCGCAAAAGACTGCTGAAATTGGAGCCAGACATGCGCAGAAGGACTGTCTGATGGAGCCAGAGGAGGAGCCGCGAAAATGAGCAGAGTCGAGCTTCCAATCAAACGCTTTATGTAAAATCAACTACGCCCCCCGAACTTCTCAGCATGCGTTTGCTGTCATATCAACACAAATGGATGTAATAACGTTAACAAATATGAGGGTTTTATATATTCAATCGCGCCAGCTCCAGGCCGCAGCGCATAAATTACTCGCGGCGTCGCGGGCTGATTCCGGCTCGCATGCGGCAGCGCCTGCTCGCTCGGCCGCCGCATCTGGCTCGATTGACTCGGGCTGGAATCGGGTAGTGAGTCCAGGCATCCGGAGTAGGTCCAGCAGAGGTAGTCAGTCTGAGCTCTAAGAGATAATTCTCCGGCAGGCGAGAATCTAGCCGGAACTGTGTTTTGCTATCTGGGTGGCTAGGCGTGTATCAGCAAACTAATAAAGCCCGAAAAAAGCCCTGAACTTAGCGAATAAACAGTGTTCCACCAGGATCATGTATGTCAGAAACTATAGTTTATTGCTGAACTCATTTTGTCATGGTAAAATAACACAGAAATCGAATAATAACATTTCAGTCTACTTCAGTCTCCTGACGAAGCTCAGACGCCGCGCTTTGAGAAACTGTCAATCACAGCTGTCAATCACGATGACACGCCCAGCATTAAATTACTGCTAAAAACAAACTGTTTACAAAAATGAAGATCTGCACCTATTTCAGCACAATAACCAGTGCCTTAATCGACCAGAACTATCTTTCGGGACATTTTATTGCAAGTGTAATATTTTTTTTTATTTGGGCTCAAGTCTCCTTCATTAACACGGAGGAGGCGGGCTTTATGACTTGTACTGCAGCCAGCCCCCAGGGGGCGATCTAACGGCCGAGACCTTCACTCAAACGCAGGCTTGCGGCACACTTGGCCTAAACGCATTGAGTTGCTGCCATGTGATTGGCTGATTAGAAATGTGCGTTAACGAGCAGTTGGACAGGTGTACCTAATAAAGTGGCCAGGGAGAGTATATTATCAGCTTTTAACAATATCATTGAGTAGCCCGAACGCAATCTGATTAAGACCAAATGCAATCTACCCAGTCTGATTTCAATCATTACTCTAAAAGTGTTTTTTTTTTTCTTCTTTTTTTCTGCAGTGGCCTGTACATCTAAAAATACACACACTGACCTTCAGGTTATCCTTTACCAAAGATCTCATCTAAATCAGTGTGTATCTTCCAAGAGCACAAAAGAAAAGTCTTTCAAAAGCATCTTAAGGAGTTTTGAATCTCTCTGCTGATGCCTTTCGCACAATTACTGCTGTTCAGGAGAAACTATTATCTGCATTATATTGTATGCATTGTGTAAAGTGCTATTCAGTTGATTTATGCAGCTCTGTAGAGAGCATGGAGCTGCAATTAAAGCTGTCAATTCGGCATTATAAAAAAAAAAATTGCATTGTCATTTCAAAGACCCCTTACCGATGGCTCTTGACACAGACAGGCTGCCATTCACCCTCCATGTGCCGAACCAGATCACACACCCGCCCAATGCCTCAATCCTCTTTTTCTCATCCTACAAAAACATACACACACATAAACAAACAACCAATACGGTTAAGAGTCATTTTCAGTTCGTGTTTAATTAGTGAAACTCTAATTTGCGTTGAAGTCTAAGTGACTTACACTCAGTTTCATTATATAGATAAAGCTCCAAAGACTCAGCTCAACAAATCCACTCTTGGGAGTACATTATGTAACATGGCTTAGCTGTCATGTGACTTTTGTCGATTGAATGGGCTCTTCTAAAGGACATCCCTCACAAAGAGCTGGACTTATCATGAAAAAGTCATTTGCAGAGAAATATAGGACTGTTTTTTTTTTTTAACAACCCTCTTCCACTGTTTAAGTTAAAAGTAATAGTTTGTGTTTTTTATTCAATAGCATGTACAGTGCTCAACATAAATAAGTACACCCTATTTTGATAATGAATATTTTTATCAATCTCTTAGTTTTGGTGCATTTGAACAAACAAAATAATATTTTAGACACAGAACATTTTTAGAAATCTTGAAAATGATTGTACATTTAAATTCATGCAAAATATTGCAAGAAGAATTACCATCTACAAAATATCTGCTAAATTTTATTAAACAAATAAAATTAACAACAATTAAACAACTAAATGTTTAAATTTTTATATTTTCCCTAACATGAATTTGGGTGTATTAAATTTAGAGCGTTATCGTAAGTTATTTTGTTAGATTAGCTCCAGATTTGGCTTTAGTATTGACTAATCTACTTTATATGCACAAATATAATATTTTAAAGCTTCCTATAAAAATAATAAGTTAAATGAGAGATTTGTGAGGGGTGTACTTACATATGTTTACTATAATATTTAACTGCTTGTAGCGAGCCATGTAATACCACGTCGCCCTGGGCACAAATCCACACCAGCTGGATCTCTCATCAACCTCGGATCGCTCACAGCTGGACCTCATCAGCCAGGGAGAGATATAAGCCAGCCCCACACAGAAGGAAGTGAGCTTCATTTGACATGACTCCCTGCGCTAACGCTTGTCTCTCTCTGTCTCTCCCACAGCCGAGTCCAGCTCGTGACCGATCCAACACTCTACTTCTCACCAGCCTTCACCATCTC
The DNA here is from genome assembly GCF_052040795.2 of Danio rerio. NCBI lineage: Eukaryota > Metazoa > Chordata > Actinopteri > Cypriniformes > Danionidae > Danio > Danio rerio. The sequence continues at coordinate 36,536,935 of NC_141030.1, read as the reverse complement.
CCCGGAGCACTTGAGCACGCACCTTTAAGAAGAGCACTCATTCACCCCAATATCACTTGTAAATAAAGGCACCCTCCGGGGCATTGTTTGTAACATTATCTACGGTGTTTGTGTTTTCCCTCTGCCTCGCTACAACTGGTGGAGAATGCGGGCATTGCAGAGGGAAAAATTCAGAAGAAACACTCACCATTAAGTAGAAAATAACCGCTGAATTTTTCTCTGTGTTTGTTACAGACAGGCATCCGCTCTCTCTCTCTCCCACGCTTCCTCTTACTCGGCTGTCAACATCCCGTCGCCATGTCGGTGGAAGAGGTACTGCTCCACCTAGCGGAGATCTCCAGGAAACAGAATTCCATCTCTGAGCAGCTTACAGCCAGACAGGATCGACTGGAACAGCAGCTCCGCCAGGCGGCCAGACACCATCCGACTCCCGAAGTGAGTGCGCATCATCATCTCACTAAACTCAGCGACCTGGATGATATTGACGCTTACTTACATACCTTTGAGGTTATTGCCGAGAGAGAAGGCTGGCCAAAAGAAAACTGGGCGAGAATGTTGGCTCCGTTTCTCACAGGAGAAGCGCAACGAGCATATTTTTCACTAGAGACACCTAAAAATGAAGATTACAAAGCGTTAAAAAAGGAAATATTAGCCAGAATGGGGCTATCCACAATCAGCGCAGCCCAACAGTTTTCCCAGTGGTCTTACGACGAGAAACAACCAGTGAGAACTCAAGCAGCTCAACTTTCTCGCCTGGGAAGGCTATGGTTATTGGGAGGAGATCCCTCGGCGGTCCAGGTCGCTGAGAAGGTGATCATCGAGAAGATGATGCGTGCGTTACCCCGACGTTTGCGAACACTCACCAGCATGCGAAATCCTGAGTCACTGGCCACCCTGGTGGAGGCGATCGAGCTGGCTGAAGCTCACATCGCCCGAGATAATGGGGAGAGAGCGGCTCTGCCACCCCGGAGGGTAAGTGCACCTTGGCGACCGGTGGAGGGCACAGCGCGACCAGGCGGCAGACCAGCGGTCCCCAGCCCGATGGACGAGCCGATGCCCACCGAGCCGACGACGCACTCGACCCCGGCCTGGACAGCAGGGTGCGCGGTTCACCGCAATATCCCTCCCGAAGCTCCCACCCATAAAGTCCAGCTAGAGGGAAAAACACAAACGGCCACTTTAGACACAGGAAGCGCCATCACTCTGGTTCACCCGAAAATTTTAAAATACCAGCATGAAAGCAAAGGGCGAATTCCGATCACGTGTGTGCATGGTGATACCCGCCACGTACCCGCCCGAAGAGTGACCATCGCGGCGAAACCAGGTAGCTGGCGAATTGAAGTCGGGGTTGTTCCAGATCTTCCTGTGTCCCTCTTACTGGGCAGAGACTGGCCGGGGTTCGACGAACTCCTAACTCACCACCACGCTCCATCGGCTCGTTCAAAGAAGAAGAACAAGCCACGGGCTCATCGGGACCGCAAACCAGCGCTGATGACCACCGAGAGCGATAGAGGGGGTGAGTCATCAATTTCTGCTAATTTATACTTTGATCTGTTTCAACAGATAACCGCAGGAGGTGATTTTGGCAGGGCACAGAGGGAAGATGAAACGCTCAAACATTGCTGGCCGCAAGTACGGATCATTGAAGGTAATGAGCGACTTCCCAGCCCTCACCCCCTCCCACATTTTATTGTGGAAAATGGTCTGCTGTACTGTGTCGCAGAGAGGCGGGGGGAAAAGAAGACACTATTGGTCGTCCCGAGGACCAAGAGGGAGACGGTCTTAGAACTGGCACATACCCACCCGATGGCTGGACATCTGGGAGCGGCCAACACGGTGAAAAGGATCCGCGACCGTTTCCATTGGCCGGGGCTAGACGGGGAAGTAAAGAGGTATTGCCAGGCATGTGACATCTGCCAGAGAACGTCTCCCCAACGACCACCCCCCAGCCCTCTAATACCACTACCCATCATCGATGTGCCCTTCACCCGAATTGGTATGGACTTGGTAGGGCCTTTGCCGAAGTCGGCCCGGGGACATGAGCACATCCTTGTTATCCTCGATTATGCCACCAGATACCCTGAAGCGATTCCCCTGAGGAAAGCCACGTCATCGGCCATCGCGAAGGAGCTGTTTCTGCTATGCAGTCGAGTGGGAATCCCAACGGAGATACTGACCGACCAGGGCACCCCCTTCATGTCCCGGTTGATGGCAGACCTCTGTCACCTACTCAAGGTAAAACAGCTAAAAACCTCTGTATATCATCCACAGACGGACGGCCTTGTCGAGCGCTTTAACAAGACTCTGAAGCAGATGCTCCGACGGGTGGTGGCAGAGGACGGGCGCGACTGGGACCTCATGATCCCGTACGTGTTATTCGGTATCAGGGAAGTCCCCCAGGCCTCCACAGGATTTACCCCCTTCGAACTGCTGTTTGGCCGCCAACCCCGAGGCCTATTGGATGTGGCTCGTCAAGCCTGGGAACAGGAACCAGCCCCCCAGCGGTCGGTGATTGAACACGTACGGGACATGAGAGAACGCATCGACAAAATCATGCCCATCGTCAAACAACACCTGACCGAAGCCCAGCGCGCCCAGCAGAGACTGTATAACCGGCCCGCCCAACCCAGAGAGTTCCACCCAGGGGACAAGGTGATGATACTCATACCTACCACAACGTCGAAGTTCCTCGCATCCTGGAAGGGACCATACACCGTGGTAGAAAGGGTAGGGCCGGTAAATTATCGAGTCCGTCAGCCGGGACGAAGACGGGAAGAACAACTTTACCACATTAATCTGATGAAGAAGTGGGTTGCAGCTCCAGGTCATCTCGTTGCCTTCACTGAAGAAACTCTTCCCGTTGTCCACATTGGTGAGCAACTCTCACCAAACCAGAAGGCGGAGCTGCAAGCCTTGGTTGGTCAGTTCAAGGATGTGTTCTCGGAGAAACCGGGCCGAACCTCCATCATCCAACACAACATTATCACTCCTCCTGGCACCATCGTCCGGCAAAGGCCTTATCGAGTTCCAGAGGCTCGCAGGCTGGCTATCGACGAAGAGATCCAGAAGATGAGAAGGTTAGGCATCATCGAACCATCCCGTAGCCCGTGGTCCAGCCCAATAGTTATGGTCCCCAAACCCGATGGCACCCTCCGTTTCTGCAACGACTTTAGGAAACTCAACGAGATCTCCAAGTTCGACGGATACCCCATGCCTCGGGTGGACGAGCTGCTGGATAGGCTGGGTGGAGCCCGATTTATCTCCACCATCGACCTCACCAAAGGCTACTGGCAGTTACCACTCAGTGAAGACGCCAAGGAGAAAACCGCCTTCTCCACACCCGGTGGGCACTGGCAATACCGGGTTCTTCCCTTCGGGCTCCACGGGGCCCCAGCCACATTCCAAAGAATGATGGACATCCTGCTGAGGCCCCACCAGCCATATGCAGCAGCCTACCTGGACGACCTCATCGTCCACTCTGAGTCATGGGAAGAACACCTATCCCGGTTACGGAGGGTGCTCTTAGATCTTCGACGGGCTGGGCTCACAGCTAATCCCAAGAAATGCCACCTGGGTCTAGCCGAAGCCAGATACCTCGGCTTCCACATTGGACGAGGTCTCATACAGCCACAGCAAAACAAGGTCAAGGCACTACAAGAAACTCCACAACCCACCACAAAGACCCAGGTACGTGCATTTCTGGGGTTAGCGGGCTACTATAGATGTTTTATACCTAACTTCTTATCCATAGCCAGCCCCCTGACAGACCTGACCAGAAAGGGGCAGCCGGAGAGGATAAGATGGACCAAGGAAGCCGACGACGCGTTCCGAGCCCTAAAGAAGTCCCTCACGTCCTCACCGGTACTGCACGCACCTGACTTCGGCTGCCCCTTCATTCTACAGACGGATGCTTCCGACTCGGGCCTGGGCGCGGTCCTCTCCCAGGTCCACGGCGATGAAGAACATCCCATAATGTACGTGAGTCGGAAGCTGACCCCCGCAGACGGACTCTCACGACTCTGGTCAGGATGGGCAGGTCTGTCGAAACATTCTACCCCCCCTCTCAATACACTGCTCTTCCTTCGCAGGACACCCAGGACCAGGACGACGCTAAGGGGGGGGGAATGTAGCGAGCCATGTAATACCACGTCGCCCTGGGCACAAATCCACACCAGCTGGATCTCTCATCAACCTCGGATCGCTCACAGCTGGACCTCATCAGCCAGGGAGAGATATAAGCCAGCCCCACACAGAAGGAAGTAAGCTTCATTTGACATGACTCCCTGCGCTAACGCTTGTCTCTCTCTGTCTCTCCCACAGCCGAGTCCAGCTCGTGACCGATCCAACACTCTACTTCTCACCAGCCTTCACCATCTCCCCGGAGCACTTGAGCACGCACCTTTAAGAAGAGCACTCATTCACCCCAATATCACTTGTAAATAAAGGCACCCTCCGGGGCATTGTTTGTAACATTATCTACGGTGTTTGTGTTTTCCCTCTGCCTCGCTACACTGCTATAAAGGAATTTGTTTTTTAAGGTCTTTAATGCTTATTAATGCTATATCAATCAGACACACAGTAAACAGTAATATTGTGAAAATGATCAATTTAAAATATGGCTCAGTGGTTAGCACTTTCAAGAAGATCACTCATTTAAGCCCGGCTGGGTCAGTTAGCATTTCTGTGTGGAGTTTGCATGTTCTCATGGGTTTCCTCCAGGTGCTCCAGTTTCCCCCACTAAATTCTCACTAGTCATTTTCTCTGTGACGCATGATCAGAAATCTTTCTATTATGCTGATTTGGTGCTCAAGAAATATATATTTTTAAATTATCGTCAGTGTTTAATGTTATCGAAACTTGCACTTTTTTATCACTAGAAAAGTCAAAGAAACAGTGTTTATGTAGAGGAAATCTTTTTGTAACTTTACTAATGTCTTGTTCAGCTTTGATTAAGTTATTGCCTTCATAATAATTGAAAGTAAAAGCTTCCTTTAAAGTTATCTGGCCACAAACCTATACAGTTGACATCAATATTATTAGCCCACATACATTTTTTTCTTTTTCAAATTTTTCGCAGTATTTGCTATAATATTTTTTCTTCTGGAGAAAGTCTTATTTGTTTTATTTCGGCTAGAATAAAAGCAGTTCTTAATTTTTTAAACAATTTTATGGTCAGTATTATTAGCCCTTTTAAGCTATATTTTTTGATAGTCTACAGAACAAACCATCAGTATACAAAACCTTTGCCTATTTACCCTAACCTGCCTAGTTAACCTAGTTAAGCCTTTAAATTGCACTTGAAGCTGAATACCAGTATCTTGAAAATTATCTAGTTAGATTTTGTTGCTTTATTTTTTCAGGTTTATCAGACTTATAGTTTTCCAATAAATATATTTTTTAGCATGATATTTGTAAAAATATGTCAAGCTGTTTTTTACTTAAAGTCCACATTTTCTTGCACGAATCTCTTTCACACTTATTAAGCATTATATTTTCAATAAATTATGGCTGCCTATTTTTACATAACGTCTAAGTCCAGTTTTTAACTGGTTGAATAACTCATATTAGCAAGAAGCTGTGATGTATCATCGCTAAGCTGTCAATTGTCCGCATAGCAACAAAACAGACCTAGCAACCATTAAAAACAGCAATATCTCTACATCAGAACATCGTAGGGACCTGGGTATTGGCTCGTTTGACTCATGCTAGCTTCCAAAATGGGACTTCATGTGTACTATGCATGGTAACAGTGATTAGCCAAATGCTAATAACGACTAGCTACATGCTATTAATGATTATCTAAGTGCAATATTATATGCTAGAAATGCTTACTAAGTATTAGGATTTGATAAAGCATGTAAATGAGGGATGCCATTTAGCAACCCAAATTACATCAGCAACTGCTTAGCAACCACCTAGCAATGCCATAAACATTTTAGCAACTGCCTAGCAACCACTTAGCAACCGCTATGATACCTACCATCTGCAATTCCCAGTCCTAGCGCAGTCACGTTGTCTTTCTTAAGCCAACATCAAAGTTCGTCAACGAACTTTAGGTTCTAGTTAAAACTATTAGGTTTAGAAATGTGTTAAACAAATCTTTTTGTTAAACAGAAATTTTGGGAAAAATACACAGGGGAGCTAATAATTCAGGAGCACTGATAATTCAGACTTCAACTGTATTTATTATTTAATTTCTATGGACAAAACAAAATAATTGGGACACTAAATTTGTTTTAAATCCTGTATTTAGTTGATCAACAAGTCAGTAAAAAAACAATACTCTAAAATATGACATGGCAGTTTTATTTAAATTCAATTAATAATCATTCTTTCATTTTCATTCCTCTCTGATTAATCAGCGGTCGCCACAGCGAAATGAATCGCCAACTATTCCAACATATGTTTTATGCAGGGGATGCGCTTCCAGCCGCAACCCAGTACTGGGAAACACCCATACACTCTTACATTCACACACACACTCACACATTACGGCCAATTTAGTTAATCCAATTCACCTGTAGCGCATGTCTTTGGACTGTGGGGGAAACTGGAGCATCCGGAGGAAACCCATGCCAACATGGGGAGAACATGCAAACTCCAAACAGAAACGCCAATTGACCTAGCCGAGGCTCGAAACAGCAACATTCTCGCTGTGAGGTGACGGTGCTAACCACTGAGCCACCGTGCCGCCCTTCAACTAATAATGATACTAATAATAAAAATAATGCTTTTTCACCTCTCTGTCAGGTTTGTGTGGCTTCATCAGCTCCACCGGTTGACCTCTCTTCACCATCATGACCTGTGAATCTCCCAGCCAGGTCACGTACAGCGTGCGACCCCTCAGAAAAGTCACGACCCCTGTGGTGCCACAGCGCAGGTTCTGTTCCAGACACATGCAGACCTGGTCAGTACAAACAAAAGCTTCCTTGCATCTTGATGCCTAACAGGGCTTTGGGAGGGCACAAACTCACCTCGCTTTTTGCTTTTTTGATGAATCTCTCATCGGTCAGTTTGAAGGAGTGACACAAGGCTTCTCCTGCGTCCTGGCTGAACATTTCTTGCCTGACCAGATTAACATGCAGGTGATTGGCGGCGTAGTTGGCAGCGTCCACCCCGCCGTGACCATCAAACACGGCAAAGTAGGCCTGCTCTTCTTGATCCTGAAATAGAAAGTAACAGTGATTAAAAGGGTCATATTATTTTCATAAGATGTCAGTTTATGTTCTAGTGTTCCCAGAATGTGTCTCCTTAAAAGTGTCGGCATAAAATGCCCAAGAGATGATTTAATACAACTAATCTCACCACAATTTGCCTATTTGAATGATCTTCAGGGTTTCTGCTGTTTTCACAAAGTCAAATTTAAGACTTTTTAAGACCTTAATGAAGTAAATTTCAGACTAAAGCCAGGTTTATACTTTGAGTGATCGGCGTGACCCACGTCGTAAGCCTTCCTTGTTGCCGTGCATTTACATCTGCACACTGTTTGTGTAGATCTGCAATAATACTTTAGAAACACTAGCTGGCAATGAGGTGTTTATGTTCCTCTGTGTCGAGATTCTTTGCTGGTGTTTTGTTTTTTCTGAGTTCTACCTTAATGTACAAGTGGCTCAAACTCACTCATTTTGAGGCAAGAACCGGCGGATGTGCAACAACTTTAATCATGAGGTAAACACAAAACAAATGTTTACATCCGGAGCTCATTCACAGGACTCCACACTTGTAAACACTCACTCTAATGTGTTCGTGCGACTCTCTGTCCCGCCCACACTCATCAGCGCTACAAAAGCCGACCAATCACAGAGCTAATGCTATGCATCGTTGTGACGTGTAGTTACATTGTTGTGATGTGTTTGACAGTGTCGGTGTATATATATATATATATATATATATATTAGGGGTGTAACGATACACAAAAGGCACGGTTCGGTTCGGTTCACGGTTTTGGAGCCACGGTTCGGTTCGGTACGGTTCGGTTTCTGTTTGCTGTGGGGTTAGGGTTGATGTCATGTTAACAGCAATGCTAAGGGACAATTCACTTAATAACAAGAACATTTTACCTTTTTCTTTATTAACTTTGTCATCGCATTTTTAGTACAGTCAGGATACCCGAGTAAACAACTAGAATTAAATAAATACCTCCAATATAGACTAGTCAGAAAAAAACTATTCTCTTTAGTGCAGCCATCTTAACTAAGTAAACTAAAATTAAATAAATAACTGCAGTGTAGACTAGTGAAAGATCTTCTTCAAAAACACCATAATATCCACATTCTCCGATGAGAGGCTTGATCTCTGTGCTGACACAGACGCTCATTTTTGATTATATGGTTTCATTTAGATAGATAGGTTTCCGTTTAAATTAATGAAAAATATACATATAATGTGTTTGTAAAGTGTTTTTTCATGACATATTCACCAGTAAAATGCATTGCGGTTGTGTCTGAAACTAATGTTAGGGTTGTAGCCGGCTGTATGTTTGCCTCTCTCTCTCTCTCTCTCTCTCTCCCGCTCCCTCTATGCCGGTCATTTATGTAGGTCCGCCTTCACGACAGCTGATGCCTGTCATTTCTGTAGGCCCGCCTTTTTGACAGCTGATTGGTCAGGAGACCGATCTATCATCATTTGGCGACGCAGCGCGGGAATGTGAAAAGTATGTCAGGAAGAGCGGGAGAGAGAGCGCTTTTTCCTTTGATCTCGTTTTTCGTGTATTTTTCTGACATAATTATGATTTTTGTTGTTTTTGCTTAACTTTCATTTGGGTAAAATTATTTTGCATTACTTTTGCCCACTTTAAGAAATTTTGTGAGGTTTGTACATTTTTATTTCAATTGAATTGTATATTATTTTTTAGCTCCGCTCCTTCCCGACAATATAGCTGTATCTCCTCAAGTTCAGTCTTAGTGTAAGGTGGATAGGGAAAATGTCATACGATTTCCATTTTGCAAACACGTAGAAAATGTATTGTTAAAGACATCAGGTAAGAGGTGAAGGTCATCTTTGTTTATTTTATTCAGTATATGGAAGAATGCGGCGCACGGCGCTGAAGACCTTTTTTTTCTTTTCATCAGTTTTAGCGAGGTAAGAGGGGTTATTCATGAGTTAGAATTGTTTTATTATATTTATTTCTTTTGTTTGTCTTCATTATCACCCCCTTGCTCGAGTTTAACTAATTTTTGTTTGATACTTTTGTTTGAATTTGTTACTTTATTATATTATTTTTATTAGTGTAAATATTTATCTTTTTTTGTATATTTGGGCATTATTCTGGTTTTACTTTTGTACATTAAATCACTTCTGTTGGCAGTTCTGTTGCTTACACCCTCACATTGTGAAATTACCACACTTTTTAAATGTTTTTCCTTACAAGTAAGTTTCGTGAAACAGTTGAGACAGACAGGCAGGCGCTTTGTCTACGACACGAATTCTATTCCTGTACTCAACTGGAAAACCAAAATGTTTCCACACAGATAACTTAAATGTGTCTAGGGGATCTGCAATCTCAGTACTATGTAAAGCAGCCATCCTGCGTCCAGTAGTAACGAGTGTGATGCTTACTCAAGTCACATGACATAACATGCACTAAAATACTAACTTTAGAAAATAATATTTAGAACAAATCCTCATGATAACTAAAACAATTTAATCAAATATGATATTAAAGATGTGTTTAAATTGGTTCAATTAGTTAGAGACAAGTGACGTCAACCTCAACAATGGGCAGCAGGGGGCGTGAGAGTACCGCGGTACGCCACGAGAGTTACGCGATACGTATCGTGGTTGGTGTATCGCAATATTTCGGTTCGGTTTTAATATCGTTACACCCCTAATAAATAAATATATATATATATATATATATATATATATATATATATATATATATATATATATATATATATATATATGAGCAATATCCCAAGAGTAGCAGTGTGATATTGCGTTTATTCAATAGTTTGACGGCATAATTGTGTATATAAAAACAAAATCAAACATGGAGAGTCTCAAAAACCCTTTTGTATGAGGAACTACTTTGCTCTGCATTGGATTCAAATCATAAGCTGAAAGTTGAGCAAGTTGAGCAAGCATCTTTTAAACTTTAGATTTGTTGTGTCTGCTTTTTGCTGGCTGTATGTGGGCGGAGTAATACACAAAGGGTAAAGAGGCTGTACGGGTGCTGATATTACTTAAATATATCACGGTTAGGCGAGGCAGTGGCGCAGTAGGTAGTGCTGTCACCTCACAGCAAGAAGGTCGCTGGGTTGCTGGTTCGAACCTCGGCTCAGTTGGTGTTTCTGTATGGAGTTTGCATGTTCTCCCTGCCTTCGCGTGGGTTTCCTCCGGGTGCTCCGGTATCCCCCACAGTCCAAAGACATGCGGTACAGGTGAATTGGGTAGGCTAAATTGTCCGTAGTGTATGAGTGTGTGTGTGTGAATGTGTGTGTGGATGTTTCCCAGAGATGGGTTGCGGCTGGAAGGGCATTGCTGTGTAAAAACTTGCTGGATAAGTTGGCGGTTCATTCCGCTGTGGCGACCCCGGATTAATAAAGGGACTAGGCCAAAAAGAAAATGAATGAATGAATGAATATCACGGTTATCAGCCAATCAGATTCGAGAACCAGACAGAACTGTTGTATAAATATATATATATTCTTAATTTTTTTGACGCATCTATAGTCATGCGGTGGCACAGAGTAAGGCCTCTTTCTTGACTTCACACAGAAACAGAAACGTGTGCGGCAGAACACAAAAGCAGCTTAAGCAGAAAGTGCAAGTATGTCTGCGCTCAGGAGATATTATAAAGTTGATGATGACAACATTGCCATAGCAAACCGTGAGATATGTAAACTTGGGATTGTCTGCGGGGTGTTTTAAGTTGAGATGTTATTTGTTTTTATAAAAGTTTTCTTTTTATATTTACTGTTGCACTAAAATCCAAAAGCAAAGAATTGGAGTTAAATATTACTTAATTGTTCAAGCCGCTTGACAGAAGTGCTCTGTTTGTTAACAGAGTAGTTGTATGTTAAAAAAGGTCAATTAAATAAAAATAAAAAAGGAACATCCTGGATCTGTTTTTTTCACTCTTTTTTTTATGTATTATTGCAGTATCGGATATTTTTATTTTTTTTATTGCAGTATTCGGTATCGGTTGACACTCAAAATTAAATTAAAAAAACCTGATCGGGACATCCCTATCATCAACTAGCATATTGGGGCACTATTCTGATATGCTATCCTTTGCTAGTACATATTACACTATGAACACTCTTCTTTTATCCTTACAGAAAACGCAAAAAAAGCCTTGTTGCATGAATAAACAGTGCAAAATAAATATGTTAATGAATTATGCAAGTAATTGGTGATTTTTTGGGATAAATCGACATTGCTCTGGTCTTTGTAATTACTGTCAGTCAGTGGGAACTTAAGCAACATTAGACTAAAATGTTAACAAGCACATTCAGAAGAGAATCTGTCAAACATTCTCCAAATGTTGATTGATATTCTTTTTTTTAATTGGTGATTCGGAATGTTTGTTAGTCATTCACTATACTGATAGAAAAGCAAGGTCGCATAATCCATTTTTAATTGAAATAAGTCCCCCCCAAAAAAGCATTAAACAAAAATGTGCCAACCTCAACTGATCTGAAGCCGTTTGCTTAATTAAATGCAATTAACATGGCTAAATGAAATATTAAACATATTTGAACTATATGCAAATGAAATGTTGGTGTTTCCTCTCGCTGATCGGTTTTAATTATCAGCAGCTTATGTATTATCAATGGCTTAGTTCCACAGCAGGGTCAGTCAAACGGGATAAGCTCTCATTGGTATAAATAAGATTTCATTCCGAAAGACTCCCTGAGCTGCCATTTACTGTTGCACTGTGGTGCCACTGCACACAATCAGCTTCAGATCAAATGAAAAGACTCCCAGTTAGATTTTATCATTAAACATTGATGCATTCATCTATTTTCAGTTTAGCTGTTCTTTCTCTAATTAATCTGCTAATAGTGCACAAAATAAAAAAACACATTCAGCCTAAAACTTTTTGTAGTTGTATTTAAAAGTTTTGTGACTTTCTTTCAATCATCTGAAGACGTTTTCTATATTAATTGTGAACTTCTGAAAGGTGATAAGAGCTATTTAAAACTTAAATATTAATATATACACAACAGTTCTGTCTAGTTCTCTAATCTGATTGGCTGATAGCCGTGGATGTTCTGCAATATCAGCACTCATACAGCCTTTTCACTCTAGTGTATTACTACGTTCACATAGAGTGACAGCAGATCAATAAACTCACTACAGTTTGACAGATATTGCAGCTGTTCGACAACATAATGTCTTTTGAGGTTTTTTTTAGGTGAGAATGTAGTTATTTAAATTGCAACTATGCAGTTCATTTATAAGGATAGTGCCTATTTTAAAATATTTATAATTTCGAAGATCTGCGGCCATTGGTTTTCCATCCTGAACAGAGCAAAGACGGTTGCACCACAAGATGGCGACAGAGACCGCATAATAAGTCCTTAAGGGAGAAAAACTTTCTTTTCATATTTTAAACTACAGCTGATCAACTATTCTTTCTAAATCAACCTCTCTCTCTCATTACGCTAGAGAATCATTCAAATACTAGCTCTAAAGTGACGTTAACTAGCAACGAATTCTGCTGTTCTGACATCAGCTGCAGATGTGTATAAAAGGCGGAAGAAAGTAGTTCCTCTTACAAAAGGATTTCTGAAACTCTGTGTTTATTTTATTTTTATATACACTATTATGCCATTGAACTGTTGTATCAATGCAAAATCACACTCATAGCAGAACGATATGGCTGTATATCGTCACTTGTGTAATATTATATATCTCCTTGCTATTGTACCTTATTGTAGATATAATAGCTAATAGAATATTAAATTTCAATATGTTTATTGCGATTGCCTGAATATTTTTTGTTTGTTTACTTTATACATCTCATTAATTCTATATATTTACATTTTATTGTGAATATTTCAATGTATAAATAGACTGAAATATTAACAATTAATATGACCAATCGTATGCATATGCACAAACTAAACACAAAATAAATCAATTCTTAAAGGTTTTTTGCATTATTAGAAATATTTATTGTAAAAATTTTAAAGTAAATCATGTCTTTGAAGTAAAATGAATAAGAAATAGCATTTTATTTATTTGAAATTGAACTACCCAAATATACACACACATACATACACACATACACACACACGCACACACACACACACACACACACACACATACACACACACACACACACACACACACACGTATAACGAACACAAATCAAAAGCATCCAGGAGCTTTTTTCAATTGTAGTTTATTGAAAATTAAATATACTGTAAGTGGAAAAGTATTACAACATATTTTAAATTTATATTAATATTATAATTTATAAATTTATATTTTATATTTAGAGGTCACTTAACCTATTACCAATGTAACACAATGTACTTTATGTACAAATGTGTCCTCTAAAAATTTCTTTCTATCTGTCTGTCCATCCACCCACCCGTCCGTCCGTCCATCCTTCTATCTATCTATCTATCTATCTATCTATCTATCTATCTATCTATCTATCTATCTATCTGTCTGTCTGTCTATCTATCTATCTATCTATCTATCTATCTATCTATCTATCTATCTATCTATCTATCTATCTATCTATCTATCTATCTATCTATCTATCCATCCATTCTTCTATCCGTCTATTCGTCTGTCTATCTGTCTGTCTGTCCGTCCGTCCGTCCGTCCGTCCGTCTGTCCGTCCATCCATCCATCCACCCACCCACCCACCCAACCCACCATCCATTTATCTATAAATGTCAATATGTGAATCAGATAAATCATCAGGCAGTACTTTATTTTTATATCTGAGTACAAGACACTGAATATGTATGTTTCACATTTTTACTGCATTTGCTTTTTGCAATTCTAATTTATTCACAGCATTGTGCAAAAAAATAAATACACTCTTATTTACAACAAACAAACTTTCTTTGGGTAGAGCTGTGCACAACTGTAAACCATATTGCAGAACATATTGGAACTGAACCTACAACACACACAGGTCTGTAAATCATTAATGAAACTGTTTATTTTTAAGACATTTTCAGGAAAATAAAGATTTTTTTTTATATAAAATTAGCTTACTAGACAGATTTTGACAACTAGTTCAACATTTGTGTATGTAATGACTCAAGTAATGAAATGAGGACTGTTAGTTTTATATGGAATGACTATTCAGCATTTACAAGTTTAGTTCATTTTGACTGACATGACAGAAGCAAATAATAATATTATAAACAGCAGAGAGTTGTATGAAAGCAATTAATGCATGTCCAAAAGCATCTGCAATGTGTTGGAAGGAATGAGAAACTGCTACTATGATGTGCACAAATGACTAATTGTTTTGAGAATTGCATTAACTGTTGTGCAAATGTAAATAGTGTTGTGAGAAATGCAGCAAAGTGACTGAAAAAAAACTGTACGTGCATCATTTATTATAATGGAAGCATGCTAGTTTTCTCATGTTCCTCGCATAAAACAACTGTGTTTACATTTCTCTCTGTACACTGAATTGCACTATCCACTTACTGGCCGAGACTGGTCTCTGATCTGTTTCCGCCTAAGGCAAAGGGATGTTAGTGTTCGCCAATAATACCAGTAAAAGCCCAACATTTATCTCCAAATGGCTGGCAGATGTGACGGATGAAGAACCGCCTCAGAGTCTATGAGTAAAGTGTGTTAGTGAAGAGAGTATTGATGGAACGTGTCATCATTAGGACTGAATATTCTCCCGCAGTCGTGTTTTAGGGCGCCTTTATGTCATGCTACACTTGTCTGCTCTTATTAGAGGAACAATAGCCCACACGTCTCATCTCAAACATCAAGTGGATCTAGACGTGAGACTGCAAATCTGTCCGCACTTATTGCTTTCCGGTGACGGAGCACATTCCCGCTCGAATGGAAATTGCACCGGCAATGAGGAAAGCAATTGCATAATGCCGTTTCTTCGGGGATGTTAAGTTCAGCACGACTCTATCACAGTGAAAAGAGACGCTATGTGTATCGGCACTTAGCATCTATCTAGACTCACATTTGTGAGTGCTATTTATTTAGGCATGGGAGGCTCGGCAATGGCCTTAAAATGGGTTTTTGATGAAAAACAATCATGGGATGTTTGTTAGATGCTTTACAGTTTGATTGTGGATCAGAGCGGTGGTCACATGTCTTGGTGCTCATCTAAGGCGCTGCAGGTTTAAATGCCTTTTATATCCAGTGTTGTTTTATTGTAAAGTTTATTGTTTTGTTACAGCAACAAAAAAAGTCATAGTAAATAAACTGGATTATAAGCATAGTCCTTGCACACTAAAAAACAAAGAGGAATAAGAATTAGTCTATTCTGTAAAAAATGCTGGGTTCCACATAATCCATTTGTGTTGGGACAACATGACAAAACTAAGTTAACCTATTAGTGTTTACTAGTTGAAGTTTCCATCCATCCATCCATCCATCCATCCATCCATCCATCTAACATTTACAGACTATTTATCTGCCTGTCTGTCTATTTATCCATCCATCTTACATATTACAGACCATCTATCTATCCATCCGTCATTTTATCCCTTCCATCCATCCATCCGTCCATCCATAATTTTATCTGTTCCATCCATCCATCGATCATCTATCCATCCATCGTTTTATCTCTTCCATCCATCCATCCACCCACCATTTTATTTCTTCCATCCAACCATCCATTCATCCTTACATATACAGACCATATACAGACCATCCATCCATCACTTTATCTCTTCAATCCGTCCATTCATTCATCCATCCATCCATCCATCCATTCTTCCACCCATAATTTCATCTCTGCCATCCATCGATCCATCCATCCATATCCAAGGCAAGGCAAGGCAAGGCAAGGCAAGGCAAGTTTATTTATATAGCACATTTCATACACAGTGGCAATTCAAAGTGCATAAACAAGAATAAAAAAGACAAGTATAAGAAAATAAAAACAAACAAACAATAAAAAATGATTAAAAACAGATTAAAATGTGTTAAAACAGGTTATAAAAGAATAAGAAAAAGAAAAGAAAGACATAATCATAGGATCTGTCGGACATAGCACAGTGCTCATTCAGTAAAGGCACAGTTAAACAGATGTGTTTTCAGTCTTGATTTGAATGTGCCTAAAGTTGGAGCACATCTGATCATTTCTGGAAGCTGATTCCAGCAGCGAGGGCCGTAGTAGCTAAAAGCTGATTCACCCTGCTTTGACTGAACTCGTCCATCCATCTATCCATCCATCCATTCATCCATTTTTCCATCCATCCTTCCTTCCTTCCTTCCTTCCTTCCTTCCTTTCTTCCAGTGTGTATTAGTATACTAAATAATTAGTAGAATTCTTAAACAAATAGAAATGGGTGTGTACGGTGTCTATTTTATGTACTTTTACTTACTGCATGTACCTTAAATTTACTTAATGTGCAAAATTATATATAAATATTAAACAAAGTGCACTGCAAAAAACGATCTGAGTCAAATGTTTTATTTTTATTTATTTTAATGAGTTAATCATTTAAAAAGTTTAACTAAAAAGACAGTTTGACTTGGCCTGAGATTACTAGAACAATTAGTTTGATTCAACTAAAACAAAACGTAAAAAATATACTGTGTTGCTAAGTTCACTTAAAAAAACTCAAGTATACTTGAAGCAAAATATACTTGCAGTTTAATAACTACAAAACTAGTTAGTGGTTTAATGAGAATATATTTCAAAGTGTGCTTTTATATATTAATAAATGTGGTTTAAGTATATAATAAAAAAAACATACAGTACTTTTAAACTAGTTGTGTACTCAAACATAAAAAGTGCACTAATTTAGTCCCAAGTAGAATTAAATAGTACCCTTACCTGTATATTGCAAGTACATTGATCTATACTTACTACATATAGTGTACTTAAAAATATACTTTAAATTTAATGAATTTAAGTGTACAGTGTATTTGTTTTAAGGATAACTATAACTAGTTATTATCTTTTCTGTTTTCATTAAAAAGTTATTGTTTGTCTTTGTCATTTTTTTTTAGCAAATTTATATCTATATATTTGTTGTTTTTTTAATTAATGTTAATTTATTTAAGTTTGTTTTTTATCCCAAACAACTGAATACAAGTTTACATTATTTTTGGGAGAAAAATAAAACATCACTCAAAGCCCCAATCAAGGTCATACCTGTAGATTGAAGAGTGTGTTGAAGTCAGGAATCACAACGTGTTTGTCCTCCATCTTCCGGCGCATGTTTTTAATAGCATGGATGGAAGTCTCATAGTAGGGCAAGTGACGGCGGCGATATGGAAAGTCTTTTAGCCATTGACTGCACGTCTCACACAGCTTATTGAAGACAAGTCGCGCCAGCTTCACCGAATCGATCTCTGTTGAGACAAATGTCACGTTACTAGTTACCATTTTGTGCATGTGTTTGAAAACGTAACATTCTGTAGTGCGTTTAGTTATTGGTTAGTTACTATATAAATAGTATTTAAGGCCATTTGGTAAATTCAGTCATCATACTGTTGACATCCTTAATTTTTATCAGTATCCGTATCTGATGTGATTTTTATATTTGCAGTTTGATTGGATGGGAATCACAGGAGTGATTATTCTGCTTAGCCAATCACCGTAGACAAGAAAAAAAGTAGTAACCAGTGTTGGGGAAAGTTACTTTTAAAAAAGTAATGCATTACAATGTTCAGTTACTCCCCAATAAAGTAACTAGTTGCGTTACTTAGTTACTTTTTACGTTACTTTTACCTTACTTTTCCTTACCACACTGTATAACGCAGTGTATAACCCACACTTTCATTTACCTTTAAAAACATAAATTATTTAGGATAATGTTATCTTCTGAGAACTTCCAGACCCCAGAGCTATACATGCCGTATTTACCAATTAATGAAAGTTTAAAGCAATGTGTTCACTATTTTTGTACTTTTTGTCTTAACTGTTACATAAAATCTCTCTCCATTGAGACAATCCCCATTTCTTTTCTCAGATGCGTTCAGAATAATGAACGCATTCTCTTAATGAGTGTGTGATTTGACGTGACCACATTCATTTTAATTCAGCAATTTCTTTTGTAAAATTTAATTAATTAAACTAAAAGTAACTCCCATTACAGTTTTTCTTGATTGCTTTGATGCAGCCGTCAACTGAAACTCCACATTTTCCACACAGTTAACACACAGGCCTAAACAGTGGTACTCTTCGTCAAAATGGCACATTTTGCTTGCAAAACGCACATACCATGTCAAAACATTTAAAATATGCAACGAAAGCTAGTTTTACCTGCAAACAACACAACTTGCAAACAAGTGTATGAGCTCTTTCAATTAATCCTTACACAATTTCCTTACAGAAATCAGTGTGAATCAGTGCACCATTGCTTGCGATTGTAGCCTGTTGCCAATGCCATTTGTTGTCTTTCTATTTGGGCTGTCAAATTTGCCTTTTTGCAAAGATATGGATCCAGAAAAAGAAATGCTTTGATTAAATTTATATTGAATTCATGACATGTTTCGAACTGTGTGAAAACTGAAACACTGTTAAAAAAAAAAAAAACTGACAAAAGTAACAAAATACTGTAAATATTAGAGAAAACACATGTAAACCAATATACAGTCAAATCTATTGGGAGTATAGCCACTTTTGACCTCCTCCATCCATACTGGTACAGAACAACACAGACCTTCCACCGTTTTTAATGTTTGCAGACTGATTGCTAATTGAAGATTTGTGTGAAGGAGTGTCAAACCGGTGCTTCAGTGAATTCATACTGATCTTGGTAGTTTCTAATTGTAAGGAATAGATGGTTTTCTGTTTGGTTACCAAAGCTAAAACAATGACGTTTGGACTGCTTGAATGACATCCGTGTTAACTGTTTTGAAAAAGAGTGGGGAAAATGTGTCAACCCAATGAGGAAGGGTTTACACATTTGCAAGACCTGTCTTCTGCTCTGCTGGGATAGTGATAATGAAAATTAAGTGAAACCTAGTTTCATAAACCAGGTCAAAGTAAACAAGTAAAACTGTAATTAAAAAAATGTAACTTAAATATTACTTAATTTTTTAAAAGTAATGTGTTACTTTACTCGTTGCTTAAAAAGTAATATTATACTGTATGGTAGTGACTGCAGGTTAAGAGAAAGTAGTGGAGTAAAAGCACCGATATTGTCCGGACTTTGCCACTTTGGTCATTTTAATTCTTGTTTTGGTGGAGGAGTCCAGACACTAGTTCTGTCTTGTCTCGTATGTTGTGCTCGGGGCAAGTTCTCTCAGGTTGAGCACTCATATTTCCTGTCATTGTCTATGTATGAGCGCCGTCTTGGCCGTGCTTGAGCTGTGCGCACGTCCGCGTCAAGGTCCGGGCATGCTCTGTATTGTCTGTATTCTCACCGGGCATGCTCGGTGTTCTCAACGCTCCAGTTTAGTTGGTTTCCGTTGGCACTGGGATCAGAAAAGTGTTTCCATTTATCATGTGCTCGTGTCTTGCGTCCTGTCTGTGTCGTCTATCGTCTAGTACCACCCTCCTTGATATCCCATTATTAGTTTATTCAGTTCACCTGTTTGTTTGTTAATATTTTCTCTTTATAGCTCCCTCTTGTCTGCTGTCCTGTGCCAGTTTGTCAATTGTCGAACTTCATGTTCCTGCCGTGTCTTGTCCTGAACTTCCCTGCCGGCCCAGCCAAGTTTTTTTTTTGTCTTTTAGTTATGTTTTTCCCACTCAGGGTGGATTTTGTTTTATTTTTAATTAATAAGTCCATCATTTTTTCGCATTTGAGTTCTCGCTCCTTTCCCTAAGCCACATCCCTGACAGATAGAGCACTCAATTTAGCACTCATTCAGATACTCGAATAAAAAAAAAAAAAAGACTTTTAAAACTACTTAGTAATGTCAGGGTTCTGCCACTCTGGTCTTGTAAATTCTTGTTTTGGTGGCAGATCTCTGACACTACCCATGTCCGGTCCTGTTTCTGTCTCTGTGTGCGCGCGCGCCGTCGTGGGTGTACGCAGAGTGTGCGCGCTTCTGCTTGACGCGGCCGCGCGCGCGCCCTGCGTCCCTCAGACGCGTGCGCTCTTGTACTCGTGTTTGTGTTTTCGTTTGTCAGCAGCGTGGTGTTTCATTCCCAGCGTCTCAGTCTTGTTGGTTTCGGTTTTGGTCGGCGCTGGGATGAAGCATGCACGCTGCGTGTGTGAGCGCGCGGTGAGTGCTTTCATTCATCGTGTGCTTGTGTCTTGCGTCTTTTGTCAAAGCACGTGGCTCGGTGTTTACATTGTGGTCACGTGCTTTTGTCGTGTGCTTCAGTGTTGTGTTATGTGAGCGCATGGCTTGTATTGTCTCTCTGTGTCATGCGCTCTCCCGTCTATTGTCTAGTCCCACCCTCCTTGTTAACCCATTATTAGTTAATTGTGTTCACCTGTGTGTCAATTTACTTTTTGCTTTATAATCCCCCTCATGTTTTCAGTCCTTTGCGAGTTCGTTTTCTACACTCCCCGTGTTCCTGCTCCAGTCTTGCCTTGTTCTTGTTGAGCCAAGTTTGTGTGTTTTGTTAATGTTTTCCCCTTTTCCCCACCACAACCGTGACAAGTAAAGTACATTTGCTAACATAAACTACTCATTTATATTATTGGAGGGCAGCACGGTGGGTAGCACAATCACCTCACAGCAAGAAGGTTGCTGGTTCGAGCCCCGGCTGGAACAGTTGGCGGTTTTGTGTGGAGTTTGCATGTTCTTACCATGTTTGCGTGGGTTTCCTCCGGGTTTCCCCCTAAAAGTCCAAAGACATGTAGTAAACTAAATTGTCCATAGTGTATGTGTGTAAATGAGTGTGTTTGGATGTTCCCCAGTGACGGGTGGCAGCTGGAAGGGCATCCGCTGCGTAAAACATATACTGGATTAGTTGGCGGTTCATTTCACTGTGGCGACCCCAGATTAATAAAAGGACTAAGCCGAAAAGAAAATGAATGAATATATTATAGTATTTGTAATTTGTTACTTTACATCACTGCGTGTTGCATCATCATAATTAATCAGCCATTGCTTCTATATTCACAACACTTAAAACAACACACAAACGTATCCTTCATGAACAGACAGTGCTGTTTATTTGCTCACAAGGCGAACAGATTTGACTCTGTTCTAAGAAAAACTACTCAATTATAGTAGTTTAAGTATTTGTAATCCGTTACGTTACACCGTTGCATGCTACACATACAAAAAGCAAGCTGCTTAGATTCATCGTCATGACTAATAAGCCATTGCTTGTATATGTCACAGCACTAAAAACAGCACATACATGTACCATACGTGAACAGACAGTGCTGTTTATTTGCTCACAAGCCAAACAGATTTGACTCTAATATGATATTGGAAAGGAAGAGTGCATGAGCTGCTGATTAAATGCACAGTGGAAGCGGAATTGAGGACAGTGGGCAAAAGAGGCCATCTGCCAACTGAGAAAGAGAGAGAGAGAGGGAGAGGGAGAGGGAGGTGACTGGTTAATGATGATGGGATTGTTCCAGCTCTCGTCTCATCGGACTAAATCTGACGTTCCTTTATTCTGTGAAGTTCTCATCAATATCTCTGAAACACGCTGTCCCTTCTCAACCACCTGTGATCTATATAACGCTCTATATGCTGCTCATCTCACAAAGCATTTCTGAATACACTATCAATTATTTGATGGACAAGAGTAGCGGTTTTCCTTATGGGTTTTAAATATACATGGTATCAGTAAGATTGGTGGCGTAGCACTTGTGATTTATTATTATTGTCAGTTATCATTACTGTTGTCCTTTCTTTCTTTTTACTTTCATTTTTACTATCATACATTAGCAAGCATTGTTGTTACTCCCTACCTCTGACTGGTTTCTTTCTACATGCTTTATTTATATCTGTGACACTTGCATCATTTATTGACTGTTATTGTTCCTTATGTATGTACTCTGACCTGTCCACCAAGTTCCCTTTACATGCATACACACACACACATGCACACTCACGCACATACCAGTACCTGACTATATTATTGTTGTTTTTGTTTTGTTTTTGTTTTGTTGCTTTGTATTTATTATTTGTTGATGTTTTCTTGTATTTGTATGATTTTTGCATATACTAATAAAAAACAAATATTACCCAAAATGGGGATGTGGACCACATTCATTAGCAATGTATCCATCCAATACAATAACAAGATTTATATGCAAAACTGGAACTGTTTCCATCCAATTAATCAAACAGAACAAAAGTGTCACTTAAAATAAAATATGATCATGCCTTGATTTTTAATTATTTAATTAGGACAGTAAGGTCTGACTTTGCTCAGAAAAGTCACTTAACAGAAATAATGTAGAGTATAGAATATAAGGTCATGGTGCAGTGGAGAAAGAATTAACATTGTGTATGACTCCCATGAGCTTGGAGGACTGCATCCATACATCTCTGCAATGACTCAAATCACTTATTAATAGAGTCATGTGGAATGGCAAAGAAAGCACTCTTGCAAGACTCCCCATTAAGATTCTTTGGATTCATCTTCAATGCCTTCTCCTTCATCTTACCCCAGACATGCTCAATAATGTTCATGTGTTGACTGGGCTGGCCAAACCTGAAGCACATTGAGCTTCTTTGCTTTAAGAAACTTTGATGTGGAGGCTGAAGTATGAGAAGAAGTGCTATCCTGCTGAGGAATTTGCCCTCTCCTGTGGTTTGTAATGTAATGCGCAGCACAAATGTCTTGATACCTCAGGCTGTTGATGTTACCAATCACTCTGCAGATCTCACTCACGCCCCCATAGTGAATGTATTCCCAAACCATGAAATTTCATTCACCAAACTTGACTGATTTCTGTGAGAATCGTGGGTCCATGAGGGTTCCAATAGGTCTTCTGCAGTATATGTGATGATTGGGATGCAGTTCAACAGCTGATTCATCTGAAACATCTGCCTTCTGCTACTTAAGTCAAGTTATTATTTGTTGCTCTTACAACTGGGATCAGCGACAAGACTTTTGTCAGCTAGTGTGTGTTATTTTTTTAGGCGTATGCTGTAGTTTATTTAGTAAATGTGTTTCCATCGTAGTTTATCTGCATTTTTATTATTGGATAAAAAGTTTATCCTACTCTTAATTGTGTGCGCATACAATTTTAATGCAAATTTTCAAAATGTATACACATCTTGGCATTTCCATTAAGCATTTTTTAATATGATGTCCCAAAATGTACATAAAAACAGTCGGAAGGAAACATAGCTTTTGACAGCATCATTGGCAATCAAGTTATTTGTTTCTCAAGCCCACAAAAGAATTTGCATGCCAAAACTTATGGCAGAGTCCCAGATTTGCCTAATGGAGTGTCGTATTTTTTCAAAGGCTGCATTTCCCCTTCCTTATTGCGCATCTGCAGTTCTGCTTTTGACAGATGTATTTTAGCATTGTGCGGACAAAGAGGCCTTTTAGATTGTCTGTAAAAGTAGATATTACATGCTCTTTCCCCTTCCCTTAGCCTTTTAGATGCTCGCTCTCCCTCTCTCGCTCTCTCTCTGTCTTGTCTCCGTGGGCACAGTGTCTAAATTTAATCTGCCATCTCAGGTCTGCGCTGGTGAACAGTATGTACTGCCTTTGCCCTGAGCAGACGTCTGTGTACTTATGTCAGTCGTTTCCACTGCTAAGACTTGCACTCAGCAGAGTCTTTGCTGCTGGAATGGGTCACGTCATGTAGGCCTAAACCTCAAGCTGAAACCAATTGATCAGCTGTCCCGACTGAGGAAAACCAGACTCTACCCAAGTGGAGATCTCCAGCTCTGACGTATTTTTGAACAGTGCTTAAACTCAATGCATCCATCTGGCCGCATAAATCTAGCGTCCATTCAGGAAAGTGTCTGGGATTAGTGTGCTTCGTGTGCTCATGACGGAAATAGCTGGATGTGAAACAGCACAGGGAATTATTGCAGCCTTCATGGCTTGTCGGGATGATTGTATTTATGAGATCAGTGCACATGAACGCCGACGCAATGTCGTAATTACCAGCGGGGGAACTCTGAACTTTTTCTTTCCCCAGTCAAGGGCTTGTCTGTTAAAGAATTATGACTGAAACAAATTGCTGTCAGTCATAATTAAAGATGAAACGTGTTGTCTCTGAGTCTCCAGCAGTACCAAGCAGAATTTAAATCTGTTTGGTTGAGCAAGACGGAACAAACTACATTTCCCATAATTAAGTATGGCAAAATAAGAACGTTTGATTAAATGAACAGGAGACACACAAGACACTATTTTGTCTGAATTCAAAAAGAGGATAGATAGAAAGATAGATAAAATTAGATTTAATTGAAATTCATGCAGCATCCCATCAGGCGCAGAAAGTCAACATGATGTTCGATTGACGCTGTACCCCAACATTGTTGGGACGTTGCATTTTGTTTGGAAATGAAAATCGGGTTGACGTCAGAACCCAACATCAGACCAACGTCAATGTCCAGCATCCAACCTAAAATCAACCAAATATCAATAATGTTACAGCTTGACGTTGTGTGGACGTTACCACTATGACGTCTATAAGATGTTGTATTTTGGTTGCTATACATGACGAATAAATGTCAGTATTTGATGTAATTATGACGTCGGTTTTAGATGTTGGCTCGACGTTGGATTTTGGTCACTTTCCAACACAACCTAAAATCAATCAAATATCAACGTCATTTGAAGTCGTTATTGGATGTCAAAATAACATTGTCCTTAGACGCTGACTAGACAACTGACATCACGAGCGAAATTAGGTCTTATGAGGTTGTGTGCGTGCTGGGATATATGAAATTACTTGCAATACCAACATTATCTCAAGACAATTCGTAACTTTTTGATTGGCTAATTCGGATGAGTTTGTACAGTTTAGGACAATTTGCACATCCCCCAATGACAGTTGGGTTTAGGGGGGAGTTGGTGCCACACCTCCTTTTAAAATCCTACATTTTTGTTAGACTGAACTTGTATGAATTTGAGCAAACAAACCACTAATATACAACAAGTTATGTTTCCTTGAGAGATTGGGCTGCTGTAAAGATATATGCTATGCCGTATATTGAATTAACTTTCCTGTTATGGAGGATTTTTTAAAATCTATATTCCTAAACATGTTACAATAAAAAGTATTTTGCATATAACAAATTCTAGTAAAATGTATATGTATACAGTGCATCCGGAAAGTATACATAGCACTTTTTTTTTCACATTTTTCACATTTTTTTCACATTTTTCCACATTTTTTTATGTTACAGCCTTATTCCAAAATGAATTAAAGTAATTTATTTCCTCAACATTCTACACACATTACCCCATAATGACAATGGGCCACTCAAGGACATTCGCAGAGTTGTTGTGAAGCTACTTCACTGATATTTTGTGGGGGGTGTGCTTTGGGTTATTGTCCTGCTGGAAGATGAACCGTTGTCCCAGTCTGAGGTCAAGAGCACTCTGAAGCAGGTTTTCATTCAGGATGTCTCTGTAGATTGCTGCATTCATCTTTCCCTCTATCCTGACTAGTCTTCCAGTTCCTGCTGCTGAAAAACATCCCCACAGCATGATGCTGCCACCCTCATGCTTCACTGTAGGGATGGTATTAGCCTGGTGATAAGCGGTGCCTGATTTTCCCCAAATGTAACGCCTGGCATTCACTCTAAGGAGACCAAAGAATTTTGTTTCTTATGGTCTGAGATGCCTTTTGGCAAACTCCAGAAGAGGAGTGGCTTCCGGCTGGCCATTCTACCATACAGGCCTGATTGATGGATTGCTGCACAGATGGTTGTCCTTCTGTAAAGTTCTCCTCTCTCCACAGAACAACGCTGGAGCTCAGACAGAGTAGCCATCAGGTTATTGATCACCTCCCTGACTAAGGCCCTTCTCCACTGATCACTCAGCTTAGATTGCTGGCCTGCTTTAAGAAGAGTCCTGGTGGTTCAAACATCTTCCACCTATGAATGATGGAGGACACTGTGCTTATAGGAACTTTCAGAGCAGCAGAAATATTTTTGTAACTTTTCCCAGCCTTGTGCCTCCAGACAGTCCTGTCTCAGAGGTCTACAGACAATTCCTTCATGCTTGATTTGTGCTTTGACATGCACTGGCAACCCTGGGACCTTATAAAGACAGGTGTATGCCTTTTCAAATCATGTCCAATCAACTGAACTTACCACAGGTGAACTCCAGTTAAGCTGCTTAAACATCTCATGAATGATCAGTGGAAACAGAATGTACCTGAGCTCAATTTAGAGCTCCACGGTAAAGGCTGTGAATACTTCTGTACATCTGATTTTTCAGCTTTTTTATTTTAAATAAATTTGCAACAATAAAAAAATCTGGGGTATTATGGGGTATTGTGTGTAGAATTTGAGGAAATAAATGAATTTAATCCATTTTGGAACAAGGCTGTAACATAAAAAATGTGGAAAATGTGAAGCGCTATCAATACTTTCCGGATGCACTGCATATATATATAAACCCAACATTATTCAAATCCCTGGCAAATTCTGAGTTACAATTTTGTTTAAATGGACATAAAAGCTGAGAAATATTTTTTTTCACAATGATGCCTCTTGTACATTGTGTTATTATCTTTTAGGAGAGGTCTGTGTCATTTCTGGTACAAAAATCATCAAGTCAGAATTTGCCAGGGGTATGAATATTTTCTGATCTCTGGCTTGACTGTATATACTTTATATAAGTATATTAAATATTAATTTCAATAATAAAAGAATCAAATACCTACAGTATAAAAATCTTAATGTAGACTTAAAACCTATACCATATTAAAACATGCATCCCTAACCCCATGCATATCAACATTTATATGTCAGGTCATCAAAAAGATTGTGACACTTTCATTTGATTGTTTTCAGTTATTGCCATAGAGAAAGAGTCTTGAAGTGAAGTAGTAAATGAATCAGACTGAACACATATCAAAACAAATGGAGCTGTCAGACGTTCAAATACGAATTGATCTTCGAAGATCTATTAGATGTGCAATTAAAGCTGACATGAGTTCTCCTTTCCTCACCAGTCAAAGCTGTGGTGCATTAGCAGCTGTTCCCACCTCAAATTCCTTTGCCATTTCAATTCCAATATAGAAAGATAAGAAAGCAATTCAGGCCACCGTTAAGTTAGTAAGTGACCTACATTTGCAGTTGAATAGGAGGCTTAAAATTGTGCAGAACGGCCTACATTTAGATCAGATATTATACTCGATAGCAAGACTTCAGCTGGATTTATTGACACGGCATGACTTCAGATGGGGCATGAGTGTCAAGAAAATCTGAATAAATCAATGGTAGACTTGCGTCATACTCGTCGTATTTCATTTTTTAAAGGGTTTGTCATCATGTATTCACCCTCTTGTCATTCCAAACAGGGGAAATTTGTTCATCAGACCACAAATGAAGATATTTTTAATCAAATAAAAGAGATTTCTGCCCCTAAGATGTCTGTTCAGCCAAAAATCTGACATTTCAAATAATTCATAACAAGAATAAAAAAATATTATGCAAGCTACTTAGTCCAATTCTTTTTTTTTTTTGTTTTGTTCTCATATAAATATATAATACATTGGCCAGTGAACATTTACTTAACATAAATAAAAAAGAACAAGCGGAAGCCCGATTTGCTGGAATCCCATGGAATATTAAATCTCATTGGTTCCTACTTGTCACGCGAGCATGTGTATATTTAAGTGTATTTATTAGGGATGCTCTGTATCGGCCGATAATCACACTAACCCGATCAGTACTCACTAAATAAAAACATTAGTAGGAAAACCAAATGCTATGGAGGTCAATGGATACCATTTTCCAACATTCTTCAAAATGCCTTCAACTCAAAGAGGTAAAAGGAGTGTAAATGATGACCGATTTCAAATCTTTGCGTGAACTACCCCTTTAAGTGTTTCTAGTTTAGGTTTATGTGATGGAGTGCACTTACGGGTCTGTGTCTCCGTTTCTGTCTCAGTCTCAGTCCCGTCCTCAACACTCTTGTTGAGATGGTACAAGGAGAGATCACTTTGCAGGATGCTGTCTGCTGTACCGCGGGCCAGAGCTGCAGCCAAGGAGAAAGGGCAATTACTGTGAAAAAGAGATGAGGAGAGACAGAGCAAGAGCGTTAGAACATCTGCTCCGTACATCACGGAAACATTATGCAAAGGAGCGCTGTATATGATTCAATTTTTCCTTCATTTTTTCCTTTTTTTCAGCACCAGAGCGAGCGCCCGTTTAGCCGTGAGATGATGAGTAGGAGGCAAAAGCAATATGCACAGGTCAAAACAAAGAAGCAGCCAAAGATACTTAAGCTGAATATGTTCTTATGATCAGGAAAAACTCTTGTATGTCAGGTAGAGCACAAATGGTCTACATCAAAGGTGTCCAAACTCGGTCTTGGAGGGCCAGTGTCCTACATATTTTAGTTCCAACCCCAATTAAACACACCTGAACCAGCTAATCAAGCTCTTTTTAAAGAAAACTACAAACTTCCAGGCAGGTGTGTTGAAGCAAGTTGAAGCTAAACTATGCAGGACATCAGCCCTCCAGGACCGAGTTTGAACATGGTCTACATAGATTCTTAATTCCAAGGTATTAGCACGTGTTCAGATGCGTCTCTTGTGACCACTTGTGTTGGGATGTTGTTATTGAGAATTCATCACTTGCACTGGAGTACTCAGGGCGACACATGAGCAAGCAAATTAAATAGTGGAAGGAAACACCAGTTTCATTTGTAATCCTCGTGTTTTGGTCAACCTAGGCTCATACTGAATATGTACCCTTATATACATTTCTGGAGAGCACCAAATACATCCCAGGATGTAAGGTTTTTTTTGCAGTTTTTGTTTTCCACCAGTGGTTGCTGTGTATACTTTTTAAGATCTTAAATTTCTCTCGCATGTGTCATTCGCTCCTGCTTGTCTCGCATAAATCCACCAGAGGCCGCTGTCGACTGACTGTTTGACTGACTGACCGATCCACTTACCCACCCTCCTCCTTCCCTAAACCAAACCAATAGTATTTTCAAAATCAAAGATTGACCCGTGATTTCATGTTTAAAGTGAACGATATGGGTGGTTTGACGCCGTTCCTTTTAACGCTTACCAGTTGACTGCTCCGTATAGACGGCTTTCCCACTGTTACCAGTTTGTCCAGTAGCTTGCTGCATACATCAACAGACTTGAGATGCAGAGAAGAGTTGACCACGACGATGGGGTTCGAAGCTGGCAAAAAAACGGTTCCAGAAAGCGGGTAAGACAAAAAGCCAAAACAATAAAATAAACAAGTAAATAACAGGGTGAGAATGTGGTAAAATATGAAAACGTAGGAAAAATGAGGCGAGGCCAATTCTTTTTCTGGATTGTTTTTTTAAAACTGTCAGTTGGGTTAAGGGAAGTGGGTCGGCGGGTCAATCTGTGATTTTGAAAACACTATTGGTTGGGTTTGGGGAAGGAGGATGGTGGGTCAGTGGATCGGTCAGTCAGTCGACAGCAGCCTCTGGTGGATTTACGCGAGAAAAGCAGGCGCGAATTGCACTTGTGAGAGAAATTTGAGATCTCAAAAAGCGTACACAGTGGCCCCTGGTGGATTCGTGAAAAAAACAAACTGCAAAAAAACGTAGCTCCTGTGACGTATTTTGCATATACGTATACAGCCATTCGTAGCTCTGGCTACATCATTTGCAATCTTCAGAAATGTATATAGGGCTACCTTTTCAGAATGAGCCTATGTTGGTTTTGATACAGCAAGACAGAGTATGAATAACTCGCATTTGAAGAATTAATCACAACTAACAGCGTTTACACTAGTTATTTGATTGAATGCATTTCTAATAATAATTTATAAAGATTAATCATGGGAGAACATAAACACACCATTAAGTGATTTCTTTCTGTCTTGAACACATATATTGAAGAACTTGGTAAACGTAACTATTGACTTCCATAGAGTGAGAACATAAAAAATATATAAGGGAAGTCAATGGCTACAACATTTTTCAAAATATCATCTTTTGTGTTCAACTCACAGGTTTACTCTAAAACAGGTTTAGAACAAGCGGAGGGTGGATAACGGAAAGTAGTTTAGCTTTTGGGTGAATCTCGCTTTAAAAAGCTTATGATGTGAATTCTGAACTGTAAGTGTTAAAGCCTGGCTTTTTAACTACTGATGTGAAGATCCTTTTAGGGCTTGTCGCTCTGATGGAGTGAGAGTGATGAGAGGCACTCTAAAACTAGCATGACCCAAATCCACTCCAGCACTATGAGAGCAGAGACCCTGCTGGATCGCTGAAAATAAATACAACTGCACATTATGAAATCAAGAGCTGACACTTAAAGACAAGCCCTGTCATCCTCATAAGAGGATTTCGTAAGAGATGATTGTGGAATTCTCATCGGGATACTGCTGGGATCTCCCCATTAAATGACCAGCCATCAAAATGTCCAGAAATATACTAAATTTTTACGGCATACTGACATCATTACATGACATTTTTGGTGCAGGCGTGCGTTTTGTATATACACACACACACACACACACACACACACACACACACACACACACACACACACACACACACACACACACACACACACACACACACACAGGGTGCAAATTATACATTGACGACCAGGGGGGTTAGAATTCATTTAATCAAATTAATTGACATCTATTTTATTACTGCAACATTGAATTTTTCAGTGTTTTATGGGATAGTTTGTGTATTCTGTCCAACAATATCCTAGGATTAACCATTTCAGAGGTTATAGGCTTTATGTATAAACAAACACCTATTTTTACAAGAAAAGTGTTTTGTAAATCAACTTAGACTAATTGACGCAATTATGCATTCAGAATGGTATAATCCATTATAGGGGTGGTCAATTGTATGTTTATATTATCTATTATATAGTTAATAATATTTGTATTTAAGATGCAGATCAGAGCAAACATACATGTTGTTTTCACATCCTTCAGAGGGATCAAACATTAATTAGGGGTACAATCCACCCTTACACCCCCCCCTGTAAACCCTGTGTATATGTATAGTAAATATAGAATATTATAATATTTAATAGATACTTTCAAATATTTAATGATGTTAATCAAGACATTCCAATGTATGTTATTCCCTGATAACAACCAATAAACTCATAACACTCATCAAAAATCCACTACAAATACTCTTGACCACCAACCTGATGTTGATCCTAGAACAACATTCCAATCAGCCAATCAGAATTAAGGGATATGTTTACAGTTTATGTAAACTTTAGGCTTACGGTTAGGTTTATGCACTTCTACATGACTGTTATTCAGCTATAACTCCCATTTGATTTTGGGAATAATTTACTATTATGGTTGGGGTTTAAGAGTATGGAATGGGTATGGATTCTATATTTGAACAAAAATGATGTTCCAGGATCAACATAGATGTTAATCCAGGATTGCATTGTACTTCGTAAAATCATGACGCACGTGTCTGTGACCGGTCTGCTGTTCTTGACTCTGTCACACCACCTTGCCAAAAATAATAATAAGAAGGTTTAATACATTTTACTTTCTGAAAGCTTTACGTCAATTGAAGATCTAGTAAATTATTACACCCCAGATCAGTGACTATTTGTTTAATTTTATAGCCATGTAATAAGCTGGATAATGTACTGTACATCCAGCCAGTTATTTTCAGGCATTCATACAGTAGGTGTATACATAATTTAAGAATTGTGTAAACATGCTATGCTAAATGCACTACGCTGATGTCTTTCATAATGTAAATTACAAGAAAAATAATGTTATTGTTTAATAGTATTACTACTTCAAATCATCTCAATTTTTTTGTATTTTTAATGCATTCCTGTGCTGGAAAACCTGGATTTTCAGCATCATTATTTAAGTCTTAATTGGCATAAGATTCAGGAATCATTCTACTATGCTGATTTTTTCCCATTAAAGTCCCCCTGAACTGGAAGTTGCTATAACATTTCAGTATGTTAATGCACTTCCAACTGAAACAGAATATTAAGTAGGGGGCAGGGCTTTCTTTTGCATATCATTCCCTTATGGCAGGTAAGGGAGGTTATTAATATACAGTACAGTTGCTATAGAAGCCCTTAGGTTGACACCAACAGTGAACAACCGCCACTCCAGAAGCAATAGTCAAACTTTCTTTGAAGATAAACAAAACAAACATATTTTTTCATTAGATTGAAGTTATATATAAGTATAGTTTGACACCAAGAGGTTGAACTAGGTATTGCACACCTGGTTCAAAACACATGCGACAGAAGGAATATTTTCCAAATAAAAATACGTTTTTGTCCTAACCAACACCCGGTATTTATATTTTTATTTATTACTTCTATTTCTTGCAGATGAACAATAGGATAAAGTGATCATGATCACCTCAGGTACACCTCATGTGCTTTATTCAGTGTTAAATGCTAATATTATGAGTATGAATGCTATTGTACATGGCATTTATTGCCATACTACTGAAAGCAGCAGCAGATTGTTTATCTCAGATCTTGAAAATAAAATAAAGCATTTAAAATAGAACTTTAGAACTGTGACTCCCAACACATATCAGTGATTCAGCAAGTACATTTAATAATGTTAAAGAGGTTTAGTATCTATAAATTAGATTATAAACCTTACCACTTTGTTGGAGTGCAGTGAGTGCACTATTCTGTGCTTCTGTATGGCTGTATTTAAATTATGTGGTTTTTCGTCTAGTGCAAAGAGCCAAATTGCTTATCACTGCAAATCTTGTTACGTAGCACATTAGCTATGTTTCCATTCAAAAATGCGAATAAACTGTATGCGCAAAACTAGATTATCGCATAAAAGACGTGCAAAAAAAGCAGCGTTTTCATCCAACGAGTCAAAGCGAACAAAATCGTCACTTCCAGATTAACTGGCGAAGGTTTGAGACGCGAAGCACAGACGCTTTGGATAATGGAGGTCATTATTAATATAATAACACTAATACTTAAACGGTAAAGCATTTTAGAATGACCAAAACAACATTTCAGATGATTTACAATGTGCTTAGCCTGCTGGTTTGTCCACTTACACACATTTTTATCATCACATGATCTCTTCTCAAAAAATCACATGACCTTTTTAATGCTCATTCTGAATTTTGTGCAGTAAAAGTGTTTCCATCGTAGTTTGTGCGCATCTTTTCTTATTGAATAAAAAGTTTATTCTACTCAGTTATTCGCATAAGTTTTTTATGCGCATTTGCAAAATTTATGTGCATCCTGGCGTTTCCATCAACCATTTTTTATGCACATATGCAAAATGCGCATAAAAATAGGTGGATGGAAACATAGCTATTGTTAGGACATGGGGTTCAAATGAAATCTGCTCACCTAATGCAATATTGATATTATTTGCTAAATACCTCATGTGGAACTCTGAATCTGCATCTCATTTCAGAGTCTTCTACTGTCCATCATAGGTTGCATTTCAGTCGCGGACACATGCTTTGAGAGCATTTTTGACTGAATGAATTAAATAAGCGATTTTCCATCAAGGTTGAAAAAATAATTGGCTAAACTGGCATTGGACGGGTTAAACAACAAAAACAAAGACAGCCTTCTGGCACGCAACAGACACTTTCAAAGCAGAATATCTGACTTCAGCATTGTTTTTAAGATAAACAAGACTGTACACATAGCATGTTTCTTAAATATCTGCAAACATATTCTGCTATTTTTATGCTTTAGAAGAGTTGGAAACTTGCATACAGCACCTTTAACTTGCCTTAAGATTAACAGTGTGAGTTAGCAAAATAAATATAGAAAATTTGTATTCAAACGGACTTTAACCTTTGTTGAAAAGTGTTTCTAACTGTGGAAAGCAACAGAATTGAACATGTTTGTTTATCTCCGTGAATAAATGTGCATTGGAAATCTTCTTAATGTGTCTTGGACGGAGTCGTTGTGCCATTCCCATCCACTGTCTGTGAGGGGGTTCAGTGCATTTGCCAACATTCTGTTGAATTAATAGCCTCAGCTGTGGCCCGATGGGAGAGGATAACAAAGCCATCCAGTAATGTGATGTCCTAATCCCCAAAAACAGTTATTATGATGCTCTCGGTTCATAATGACCAACCAAAATGAGCTGGAAAGAAAAATTATATAAAAGTTTTACATGAAAGTACATGGATGACATGACGAAGGTCATTAAGACAATGGATTTGATTCAAAACCTAAATAATTTTCTGAATACTTTTCTTTCCAAAAGTCTTTATTATAACATAATAACAATATGAAGTCTAGAAGATCAAGTTTGAGCAATTATCAGTCAA